>NC_056742.1:36200849-36323349 GCF_019279795.1 Protopterus annectens | reverse complement strand
CAGCTTGACAACATGGGGGTGTAGATGGGACATACTTGACTTATTACTCTCATAACAGTTTGGGGAGTTGCTAGAGTGACTGGTTTGTTCTTATGGATGTGTGACAGTCAGTTGTATTTCTTCTTCATAGGTTCATAGATTAGTACTAGGCTATCGGCCCTAGGGCCTATACAAGCCTAGCCATAACAATTCCCTGGCTATTTCTTCCCACACTATTTACTTCCCTGGACCCCTGTCTAGCAGGGTGACTGACATGATCCCCAGGGTGAATTTCCTTTCTCACATCTAATCGTCAATGTTCCTTTTGAAGAGGGCCAAAGAGGTGTTCTGCTTGACATCTATGGGCAGTCTATTCCAGGGTATGGGGAGTCTCTGGGTCAGGAACTTATCCCTCCAGCATGTTTTGTTTATTTTGATGACAAGGTTTAGATCCATGGAGCGTGTGGCTCTGAGAGATTGGGATTTCTTTAAGTGTAGCATGTCCAACAGCTCTGGGTTTGACATGGCCTTGTATGTTAAGCAGAGATCACCTCTGAGTAGACGATATGCAACAGAGTATAGCTGGAGTTTTTTAAGGTGGTCAGCATAGGGCATCTGCTTTAGGCCTGTGATTCTTTTAGTGAGGTATTTCTGTGACCTTTCTAGTTGTTGCAGATGTCTTGAGAGGTACATACCAAATGAGTATATTGTATTCTATAATGGGTCTAATGAGGGATGAGTACAGTGGGACAATGATCTCCTTTTTTCTGGATGAAAAGCCCTTAGTGATGAGGTGTGCCACATAGAAGGATTTCCTGACTGTTGTGGCGATGTGGTAATCGATGGGTCAATATTAGAACACCGACCAGTTAAAATGTCAAGTGTTCTAATATCGACCCATTTTCAACGAATGCTGAAAATATCGAAGAACCTGAAAACCAAATTCTTTACTAGGGAAAGAATTTGGTTGTCCGTTTCTGTTGCTTCGGTATTTTCAGAGCTCTGTTGGAAAGTTACGGGTCAGGTTCAGGTAAGTGTGTGATTGAGTGCGGGTTAGGTATGTGTGTGATTGTGTGGACATGAGGGTTAGGGTGGGTTAGGTGAGTTAGGGTTATGGCGTGGGTTAGGTATGTGTGCGATTGTGTAGACATGAGGGTTAGGGTGGGTTAGGTGAGTTAGGGTTAGGACACAGGTGAGGTGAGTGTGCGATAGTGATGGACCTTAGGGTTAGGGTTTGGGTTAAGGTAAGTGGATAGTTAGTGGGGAGTGTATAGTTTAGTGTAGGGTTAGGTGTAAGATTTTAAGTGTGTGTGTGTGGATTGCTGTGTGTTTGGTGTTCTTGTGTTGTGTGCATGTGTTTTAGAAGAGCAATTTTTTTCCCTAGGAAAAAATTTGCTGTTCTGAACATTCGATGTTTGGTATTTTTGATTGGTAGGGTTCGATATTAGAACACTCGACATTTTAAATGTTCGGTGTTCTAATATAGACCCTTATTGAAGGTGAGACCACTGTTCACCTGTGTCCCTAAGTCTCTTATCACACTTTTGGTGTTTAGTGTACTGCTACCTATGTGGTAATTCATGGGAACATGTTTTTTCCCAAAGGTGATAACTATACATTTCTTGGCATTGAGCTTGAGCCCATGGCTCTGGCACCAAGCATCTGTTTCTGTAAGGCTCTTTTGTAGAGTATCCACATAATTTGGGGATTCAATAATGGCTCCCAGTTTGCAGTCATCGGCAAACTTTGCTAGCCAGAGTCCCTTAGTGTTGGCCTGTACTTCAGAGAAGTAGATGCCAAACAAGAGCGGTCCCAGGACTGAACCCTAAGGTACTCCACTTGTCACTTGTCTGGAGCTGAATTTGGAGTTGGCTACTTTTACAGTCTGAGTTCTGTCAGTAAGCCAGTTGGCAACCCATCGAGTGACATAGGGATTAATACCCAGTTTAGTAAGTCTATCTATGATTCCAGAGTGGGGGATGGTGTCAAAGGCCTTGACGAGGTCCATATAGGCTGTGTAGACCGCCTTACCCTTATCCATGGATCTGGAAACTGATTTGAAGAAGTCAATCAGGTTCAGGAGACAAGATCAGCCCTTCAGCAACCCAAACTGGGTGGGTCCAGTGTTTGAAGGTTGTCAATGTCTTTGTTTATAAGTTCTATGATAATACATTCCATGGCCTTGCAGATCAGACTCATCAGACTGATAGTGCGGTAGTTCCCAGGATCCAAAGTGGATCCCCCCTTGTGGAGTGGGATAACTGTAGCTGTGCACCACTCAGTGGCCACAAAGCCTGAGGTGAGGCTATGATTAAACATGGCAGTTAGATGAGGTGCCAGTTCATTTTGTAGTTCATGTAGTACACAGCCAGGGATGTCATCTGGTCCCATGGATGCTGTATTCTTATCTTTGGGGAGTGCGTTTTTTTACCTGTGTGGCCATTATTACTGGAGTTTGGAAAACTTCTGGTATTGAGATGGGCTGTTTAGGGGGTGAGAGGGGGGTGAAGATGGCACTGAATTGATCTGCCAGGATATTGGCAATATCCTTGGGATCAGTATATTTAATGCCATTCTGTTGTAGCTCAGAGGAGATCTGAGCATTGCCATTTAGATTCTTGACATAGTTATATAATGCCTTGTGGTTGTCTTTGGAATCTTTGTCAATTTTATTTTCGTAACTAGCTTTGGAGGATTTATGAGGGATCTCAGCTTCTTACTGAGGCTGGTAAGGGTTTTTTTTGCATCCTGGGATTTTCCTCTTTTATGCAACAGTTTCTTCCTATTGTTGTAAAGTTTGTTTATGGCAGGGGACCACCAGATTGGCTTCCTTTTTTGGAGGAGAGCATCTTGATTCTATTTGAGATAGCACAATCCATGCACGAGTGGATGTGCTCGTACAGTGCCTTAGTGTAGGATTCAGCAGTCGAACTTCCAGTTCCCGTCTGCATGGGTATCATGAATTTTGTCACTTCTGACTTGAGTAGCATGAAGTTGGCCTTGGAGAAGTTTTTATGGAGGTTTCCTTACTAGGGGGCTGGGGTGGGATGTGGATGTTAAGGGTGATTAGCTTATGGTCAGACCTGACCAATGAGGGGGTGACCATAGGTGTATAGCATTGATTTCCCATGTTGGTAATGACCAGGTCTAGGATATTGGAGCCCCTGGTGGGACTATGGATTAGTTGATCCAGGGCATTGGAATTTATGAATTCCAAGAACCATTGGGCAAAGGTGTTGCTACATGAGTAGTTTTCCCAGTTAATGACAGGATAGTTGAAATCACCCAGTATTTGGGTGTTTGGTTGCATCTTAATATTTTCCAGTATGTTTAGAAAGGTGCAGTGAGAATCTTGAGGCATGGTGGGGGATCTGTAGCAAGCTACAATTTAGATTGCAGTCTTACCTAGTGTTAGTTGCACCTGGAGAATTTCAGCCACATTGTGTTGGGAAACTAGCCTGGTGGTGTGAATATCCTTGGTGAATATGGACACTCCTCCACCTTTAATGTTTCGGTCCTGGCTTGGGGGCCGAAATGTGTGGTAAGAGTTGTAGCCTGGTTTTGCAGGGGTGCTCTCTGTGCCTTGAACCAGGTCTCAGTTACTGCACAGATATCGATGTTCTCCATTTTTAGGAGTGCCTTGAGAGAGTGCATTTTGAGGTTTAGACTTCTAGCATTGAGTAGCATTACCTTCAGAATTTGCATGCTTGTACCTGTTATGATGGTGGTTTTGTCCTTTGAACTTTGCCTAAAAAAGGCACTATAGGGGTGGCAGGAGACTTAGCCAGTAACCTGAATCCCAGGGGTGACAGGTGCAGACCATCTCTGGCAAAGCATCATGGTCTGTCGATCATGTCTTCCCAGGCAGACAGATACTGGATCCCTTTTGAATGACACCAGAAGCTTAGCCAATTGTTGAAATCAATCATTTTGTCCTTATATTGTGGTATCATTCTGGGTGAAGGCAGGATGCTACTCAGGGCTAGGGTCATACCTGCCTGGGCCACATGATCCGAGAGCTCTTCCATGTCTCTTTTCATGTAGTCCAGGGAGGTACGTCTGAAGTTATTCACTCCAACATGGACAATGACAGAGTCATATTTGTACTTGTTGTGGAGTGACTTGAGTGCATGCATTATGTGGCAGATCTTGGCACCTGACAGGCAGGTGACTGTAAGTTTCTCCTTGTTCAGCCTGGTGAGTGGGACATCAGTGTGCCTGACTATAGAGTCACCTATGACTAAAGTGTTAGGTACGTTGTCCTGCCCTTGGGGCTGTTGCTGGTTGACACACTGGTGTTGTGAGCTACATGACATTTTGGTTGTGATTGGTGTTTGCTTGAGTTTCAGCTTCAGAGGTCCTTGTTGCTTGGGCAGGTTACAGTTAAGGACCTTCGCATATGTGGATTTAATGTTGCTATGTGTGGGTGTTGGTGGTGTGGGTTTAGAAGGGCTATGTGTTACTTGAGGTGTAGTGCGGATGTTAACCTTCTCCTCTTGACTGTCTAGCACAGTCTTGGGTGGAGAGAGCTTTGCTTCCAGTTTGGCTATGTAAGTGCATCTCTCACAAGTTGCAGTGTTGGGTGGTAGGAGGAGAGGGTTGTCTGTGTACATGAGGCAATTGTTGCATTGTCCCAGTATGCCCAGATTCATCAGGTGGACAGGAGAAATCACTGGAAACTGACCCTTGGACATGCCTGGTTTGGTGCTTTTTTTTTAAAGTACAGCAGCTGTTTTCCCTTGCCTTAGCAAGGTACTTTGCAATTATAGGCTGTTTAGTGCCTATGATTAATTTCTCTTTATTAACAAGGAGAGTTGAGTTGAGTTGTTTGCAGCCTATACATCTGGGATAATCCCACTAATTTCGCAGGGGGGACACAGTGACAGGCAGCAGATATGGGCCAATATACTGGATATTCTAGGCATATCTGTACAGTTGTGGGGTATGATTCGGTATGCAGACTACTACCACTCCCAGGATTCAAACCACGGCTGTGTGTGCTTAAAATACAACAGTTCACGTCTCAGTTGCATGTGTTATTCGGATTGTGTTGTTTGTCTTTTCATTGTTTTCTATCTATGCCTCTCTCAGTTGTACTAAACGACCTCTGGGGATTACACCAGTCCTATACAGACATTCCTACACATTCTATATATGTTGCACAGTGTGAGTAACAGTTCTTAATACCACAGTACTATTAAGTGATTGCAAATCTACATTACCATATGATACCAGAGTATACACATGCAGTCCAGCAGTTAGACCTTTATTGTCAGGCTATTATGCTTTTATTTACATACAAACTATATGTGACTCTTCCTGCCATATTCTCCAGTGTATGCAGTACCTGCCTTAAACAATACAGGTTTTATACTGGCAATTAACTTACTAATACTTTTAGATTTATTTCCTATGACAGTACATGCAAGAGTATTACTAACCTGCCTCGCATTGCAACCTCTCCAAGCAACATCTATGGGCCTCCTGGTTCGTGGCCCACTCACTTGCCGCTGTGAAGGACATAAGAGCAATATTTAGCCATACCTATCCATAATATACATGAGATGGCAATTATTAAATGGGTGGTGGAGTGATACTTACACACAGCTGGGACAACCCCTGCCATCTTAGCCTCTTGGATCCACTGATCCAAGAGATCCCCCTTTCACTGCTTCAGGTCAGCATAATGATGCCTGACCTGCTCATCAGTTCGGGATATGCCAGTGGCACTGGTGAGGTCACGGGTGAGTTGATCCCAGGCTTCCGTCTCATATTGGGAACCTTGGTACTGGCCCTGCAGCAGTCTCTGCTCATGGTCTTTGACAAGGAGTCCTACCAAGACTCTGGACTCCTGTATGCCCCAGCACTGTGCCAAAAAATGCACTCCCTCTCTCCTTCCTGACATGGTGCCTGCAAGGGGAAGCAACAACCAGTTATGAGATGTATTCCCGCCTGTTGGGTTTAAGTGGGGCCAAATTCCTGCACTTTGCTATGATTGGACGGTTTTGAAAAGGCTATGCTATGGGCAAACCTGCTTACCTAAGGTTGGCATTGTTTAAAGGGGTATACCACTGGGCAAATTGATTCAGCTGGCCTACATATTGCTTACACCTACTAAGCTGGCCCGTGCAATGCTTAGCATTGCTTAATATTTACTTTGCATTATATTTGCTTTTTGGCATTGATTTATTATACATTACATCTTATATATATATATGTCTGGTATCCATGATTCATGTGTACCTACACTGTATGGGGTCCTTGTGTTTAATAAGGGACTTCAACACTCAATTACAATTACATCTCACATCTGGGCTTACATCTGTACTCCAGTTCACATATTTATGTTATGTTGTAGGTTACAGAACATACGACTGTATACTGATTCCTTTCACATGTTCAGTTTGATTTTACTATAGTGAAGATTTGTTTGTTGATACCTCAAGCTTATGTACTGCTGTGATGGCTTGGTGGTTAACTACTTTGACTATAGTGTATAGGGTACTGGGTTCAAGACCTGCAAGGCTGTTTATTTTGTTGCTGGGAAGAACAGTGGCTGTTTTATAGAGTGATTAAGGCACTGTTAAGCATTTGTAAGCGGGTTTTCTTGGGTTTGAGAGAGGGTAAGCTATGCTAACCTTCGGTTAAATATGCTTACAGAGAGTTAGCTTCCATATTGCTTAGCCTGTGTGCGCATTGCTTACCCCCATGCAAACGGGCTTAAACCCGCTTACTGGTGCTTACATATGCTTACTCCCGCTTAGTACTGCCTAATATTGCTTAGACTTGCTTACTAGTGCTTACTTCTGCTTACCACTGTACTAATTTAGACAGTAATGTCTAATCGTTCTTGGGCAAGATGGGGGATTTGGAGGCTGTATGGAGTTATCATTCATTACACATTTTACCTTCCATTTGTATCCCTGATTCCTGTGTACATATACTGTATGGGGCACATGTGGTTATCTGTGGAATTTGCAACATTATGACACTGACACCTCACATCTGCATTTAATGCAGTACTGCAGTTCACAAATATATGTTATTTAGTAGGTTATGCAACAACAAATATTGGTCATAACGTGGTTTGACATGAGAAATGGAATGCGCTGTAGTGGGATTCAAAAATGCTCTGCCCACTATACTGTTGCTATACTGCTTCATTTGCATATATCTTCCTTTTTATCCTCTTCTGCCATTTAAGCTGTAATAACCATAGTTAAGCAATGGGCAAACCTGCACACCTACTGCTAAATGTAATCTGTTTCATAAAAAAAAAGTATCTTTATATTGATTATGTTTACTATTGCTGTTGTACACATGGGGGGATGTTACGGGGGGTATACGGACACCTATGAGATGTCTTGTTCATTCTTTTAGGGCTTTCTGCTGTTCTTCATTGCAGGGGCATGTCTCCTCCTGCACTCTTACATGCTCTGTGTAAGATTAGGAGCTCAGGCAGCACGCCTTCATTAATATGTATGACACACTGCCATCCTGCTCCTAAATGGCCGCTTCCGTGCAGGACTAAGCTAATCCTGCATCGAAGAATAGTAAATCTGGGGGAGTGTGTGTGACAGCTATTTTGAACACAGACACCAAGTGCACTGATTTCACAGAAAGAGTGGTGGAGGACTTGGCTTGGGACACCTAGCTAAGGACTCAGCTCTACAGTGGTCAGTGGGGGGTCTTATTAGAGCCTGGAGAGAAAGTCCAGCTCCTGGACTAGAGTGTGCATTCTCTGTGTGTTCTTAAATGAAATTGTACTTGGTGCAGAGTGCTGCATCTAAAAATGCTGTGTGTGTCAATTTTTCTGACAGTGAACATTCCCCACAGGTGGAAGTGGTGAGGATTGAGGCTTCTTGATCACTGGCACATATGAGGGGTGTCAGCTATTGGTGGCAATGGTGGGATATTAAATGAACTTCTGCATCCTGTAATCAGCTATTAAGCTGTGTGTACTGTCATCAGCCACAAGGTAAACATATAGAGTTTCATTTTTCACAGCAGTTTTATTCATTTTTGTTTTAGTTTAGTTTAGTTAGGAGAAAGCAGGCAAAGATGGCAGCAGAGGATTATTGCAAGCTGACAGTGAACCATTTGGCTAATGGCAAGCTGACAGGAACCATTTGGCTAATGTGTGCAAATCCAAAGGACTGGTGCATGCCAACTGGAATACAGAAGAAAATATTTCAGCCTTAGTTGCAGCTACAGCACAGACCAGCAACCAGGAAGGTGATAGTGTTAGCAGCCCTCAGAAACAAGACAGTTCACCTTTTCCTCAGAGAACTTAAAAACCCATCTGGAGTTAAAGAAACATAAACTGGAGGCAAAATTTATGGAATTAGAATCGGCAGAGAGACTGTGGCATTTAGAGGCTGAAGAAAATGAGAAGCAGTGTCAACATGAGAGGGACGTGCTGACTCTTTGGCAGGTGGTAATGGGGATGGGAGTAACTGAACCTCAGAAGCAACAAAGGTTGGTAAATTACTTCCACAGTATATAGAAGATGATAATTTTGATAGTTTTATTCATATATTTGAAAGAGTATGTAAACAGTATGATGTTTACCAAGGGCTCTGGGCATGGTTCCTGACCCCCTTACTCCATGCTAAAGCTGTAATTGCTGTTCCTAAATTGTTTGATGCTGACTATTTAAATGATGACAAGGGTAAACACTGTTTATTGGAATGTCTTAAGTTGACACCCGGAGCTTACAAAAAAAAATTCACGAGCATAGCCATAGGGCAGATGAGAGTGTGTGCGATTATATTGCTGAGCTAAGCACTTATTTTTATAGACGAGTGAGTGAGTTTCAGGTCACCACTTTTGAAAGGCTGACAGACATTTTGGTGAGGGAACTGCTAACACTTTGCCTGGGGACATGAGAATCTGTTTGGCAGACCAGGAGTGTAACTCTGCAGATAAACTGGTGAAAAAGGTGATCTCTTCTTGACAAGCAGAGCATTGTTGCACAAAAAGGTGATACCCAGTGCTGCACATAAGTGAAGCAATGGTGGACAGCCTAAAGCACCCCAACAGAGTCCGCCAGTAAAAGGGGAAGCCACTAATTCAGGTACAATGCCAGAAACAGGGTTGAGATGTTTTAAATATAACCAAAGGGGCCATGTAGCATACAAATGTCCACTAGAGCAAGGTGGGGAAAAAAAGGTGAGGGAACCAGCAAGTGGGAATAACAGCATGCCAGTGGTAAGTTCTCTGGAGACAATATGGATACCAAACTATCACTTGAGTATGTATCCTATCTTAGAGGGTGGAAAACAGGCAACTGCCAAGAGAGAGACAGCCTCTGGCATAACCACTGTGAAGCCTGCAGTAGTTAAAGAGTAGGAGTACATGCTTGGGCAGTCCAGTCCAGTCAGAGCTTTAGGAGAGACCCCATTCCAAATACTTTGGCCAGGGTTCATCATGACTGGAAGAGTGCAAAAGGAAGCAAGCATGTAGGTGTGTTTGAGAATATTCCTGCAGATTTCTTGATAGGGAATGATTTTGATAATGCAGTACGTTGTGTGCATGCAGTTATAAGGCTTGGAGACAGGCATTTAGGTCTTGTTGCCTGGGGGAAACCCAGGCAGACCCCACACCGGAAGCCAGGGCTGGTGATGTGCAAATTTCAGTGAGGGAGCTACCCTGTAGCAGTGAGCCTGAAGTGAGCCACAGCTGCTGATAGCTACTGATGTTCCCTTGGACAGAGTGACTGCAAGGACAGAGGTGAGTGGTAGTACCCAGGCTGATAGTGAAGCACTGTTGTCAGAAGTGATCAAACCTCCTATGGAAGGGGACCTGCGAAGGATCACAAAGGTAGAGTTGAGATACTTTCTCTCATCTCTCGGACCCTACATTATGAGGCTTGTGTGAGGTAGCTAAGGAGGCACATGATTCTCAAGGAAAAGAGGAGTCTGTATACTGGAACAAAGAGTTACTATACAGACAGTGGACCCCTGAGGGAGGGCTAGAGGGTGAGGTAATATAACAGTTGGTAATGCCCAGAGCCTACCATCTGGCATGTCTAGCCATAGCCCATGGCATTCCTTTTCAAGGTCATATGGACATAAAGCATACCAAGCGACATATTATGCAGAACTTTTATTGGCCTGGGATTACAAAGGATGTAACAGGGTAATGAAGAACCTGTGAGCAGTGCCAAAAAGTAGGTAAGGCAGGAGTCAATGCCAAAGCTCCTTTGATGCCTCTGATTGTTATTGAGAAGCTGTTTCAGAGGGTCACAATGGATATTATGTGGCCTCCGAGTACCCCAAGAACCACAGGGAAGAAATATAGCCTAGTCATAGTAGATTATGTTATTAGATACCCTGAGGCAGTGGCTCTGTCCTCCATCAAGGCAGAGAAGGTGGCCAATGCTTTGTTAGATTTTTTCAGCAGGGTAGTTTTCCCAAGAGAAATACTGACTGACAGACATGCCAGTTTCAAGTCAGACCTGCTGGCTTGTCTGTGGGAGCACAGTGGGGTGAAGCACCTAAAAGCTACCCCCTACCACTCCCAAACTAATGGTCTTGTGGAGAACTTAAACTCTACACTAAAGACCATGCTAAGGACATTTGCAGACCAGGTTGACAGAGAGTGGGACAAATGTTTGCTGCATCTGCTGTTTGCATACAGAGAGGTATCCCGGTAATCCACAGGTTTTTCACCCCTTGAGTTGCTGTATAAGCATAGGGTGAGAGGGCCCTTTGGTTTGATTTGGGATGAGTGGGAGAGTGAGTGTGAATGCCATAAGAAGTCTGTTGTGGACTATGTCCAAAACCTTAGGGCAAGTCTTAGGGAGATCATGGGCTTGGCCCTGGAGAAACTGGCAAGAGCCCAACAGCAGAAAATGGTCTGGTATGAGAGGAATACTTGACTCCAAGAGTATGCTGGAGGACAGCAGGTTATGGTGCTCATTCTTGTCAGACACAATAAGCTGTAAGCAAATTGTGAAGGACCCTTCAAAAGTAAGGAAGGTCAGTGATGTCAACTACATGGTCAAATGGCGAGGCAGGAGGCAGGGGCACAAATTGTACCATGAAAAATGACCTGAATGAAAAGAGAGGAATGCAGGTTTCAGTCAATAAGATCCAAAGTTTAATGCATAAAGAATTACAAAGTTAAAACAAATTTAAAACAATAAATGATAAGCATTTTCATCCTGGTGTCCCCAGTCACAGTTTTTAAAAGAACCACTTATAATCATGTGATCAATTAACCAACTGTAAAGGAATACAAGCCTGAGTCCCTTACTTCATACTTCATCCCTTTCCTAAAGTGTTATCAAATTAAACCAAGTAACTTTTAAATATAAAATAATTTTTACAAGTAAAAATTAAAAATTAAAACTTAAATATTACAATGAAATAGTTTGTACACATTTAATAGCATACACATACATTATTTGGAAAGTACTTATATTTCTAGAATTTACAGAAAGCTCACATATTCTAATACCATCCTCCACTATATTAGCTCACACCCAACACAGCAAAAGGGAGCTATTGTTAAGGGGCAATACGTAAGGGCAGCAAGGATGGTAACAAAGAATGATGATTTTATTACAGAATGTAAAAACATGGAAATTATGTTTTTAAATAGGGGATATCCTAAAAATATAACTAAAAAATTGATGGCAAAGATAAGAACTAAACATGTTGTCCCAATTTTGTCTTTTGAACCCAGGATGGAGTGAAAGGTAAGGAGGCTCTCGTGACCATATACCCTGTTATACAAGACATCATTCATCAGCAGTTTTAGTATGGATAGTGGTATAATAAGATGGGTTCTTAAAAAGAATTGGGCTATTATGCAGAATGACAGAGAAATGCATTTGAAACTGGGGGTTAATCCCATTGTTGTCCTTTAAAAAGGATGTAGTTTTGAAGGAGTTTTCTGAAAAATCCCCAAAAAGTTATCAGCCCAACTCTATGGTTACGTGTTTGAGGAAATGTGGCCAATGCCATTATTGTAAATGGATTAAAGTGGGAGAACAATGCCTAATTAAAAACACCCTTTGACATAAAGGGGAGATTTAACTGTCAAACTAGAGGTGTGTATATGTGGCCCTATGTCAGGGATGACTATGTTTTTACATAGGAAAGATGAAATGTACCATGAAGAAGCAGATATATGAACACTTATATGAGATTAAAAACAACAGTAATGCACTTACAAAACACCCAACCATGAATTTAAATTGACCATTATTGAACAAATTATGCCACGTAAGCGGGGGGGGGGGGGGGCATGGGCATTAATGCTTTGAATAAGCGAACTATACTGGCAACTTTCATTTGATACTTTTAAATTACAATTGTAATATAGCCTGTCTCTTAAAAAAGAAAGCCCTAGAAAGATGATTTTAATGGCAGGACATTTGTTTATTTGTCTTTAGGGCTGTAACATTGATTCTCTAAACATTTTTAATTTTATTTTATTTTAATTTTTCATTGTTGATTTCAATTCACTTATCTTAAAAGATTTTAATTTTAAAATGTATGTTGTTCTTGTTGCATGGTCTGACAGAGTTTTATGATGTTTTACATTAATGTGTTTACCTAATTTGGGTGTATGATACTCTTGGGGAGCTATTAAATGTATTAAAACTATTTAATTGTAATATTTAAGTTTTAATTTTTACTTTTGCTTGTAATTTTTTTTTTATTTAAAAGTTACATGGTTTAATTTGATAACGGTTTGGGAAAGGAATGAAGTATTAAGTAAGGCACTTGGGCTTGTATTCCCTTAAGGCTGCTGGTTAACTGTTTCACATAACTATAAGTGGTTCTTTTAAAAACTGTGACTGAGTTGCTTGTAATTTGTCTGATGAAGTCTTGATGACACCAGGACAAAAGCACTTATCATTTGTTTTAAATTTGATTTAACTTTGGAATTATTTATGGTTTTAATCATTGAACTGCATTAAACGGTTTATTTTATTGACTGCAAACTGCATTCCTCACCTTCCATTCAGGTTGTTTTTCTTGGACAACCTGTACCACGTTACTTTGATGAAACCTTACCATGATAGGGAGGCCTTGTGCTGAGTATTTGCAGTAGGGGGCAGCAAGAGTCTGAGGGGTATTTGGTGACTGATCTCCTCAAGGAAGCTTGGACTGCCACCTCAGTGGAAGGTGTAGCAATGTCCTAGTGACTATCCCTAAACTAGGTTCAAGAAATCCAAGCAGTGTTACAGGAGTTTGGGGACATGTTCACTGGGAAACCTGGGTGCACCCACCTGCAGGACCTCAAAATCCTATCAAGCAGGCCCCTTATAGGGTGCCTGGGTGAGTCAGACAGACTCTGAGGGAGGAGATACAGGAAATGTTGGAACTGGGAGTAATCTAAGAGTCCAGTCATCCCTTGGCCTCCCTAGTGGTGCTGGTACCAAAGAAAGATGGCAGCACCAGGTTCTGTGTGGACATAAAACTAAACAGTCACATGGAGTCATATGCTTACCCCATGCCTAGGGAAGATGAAACCTTAGAGCTGCTGAGTAGTGCTAAGTATCTAAGCACTACTGATCTGACCAAGGGCTACTGGCAGGAGCCCTTGGGTCCCACCACTAAAGAGAGGTCAGCCTTTGTGACTTCTTTCAGATTACATGAGTTCACAAAGATGCACTTTGGGATGAACAATGCTCCACCAAACTTCCACAGGCTGGTAGATCATATCCTAGCAGGAGCAGGAGATTATGCCCTTGCATACCAGGATGATATTGCCACTACAGTACTTCCTGACAAGAGCACCTTCATCATGTCAGGGAAGTCCTGGGAAGATTGTAAAAGGCAGGATTGACCATTAAACACAGTAAGTGTCAGGTGGGTATGGCAGTGGTGTCCTACCTGGGACATAGGTCAGGGAATAGTAAGATCAGTCCAGAACCTGCCAAAGTGGAAGCTTTTTGAGTATGGCCTGCCCCTGTTACCAAAAAGAAGGGAATGGCATTCTTGGAGACAGTGGCAAACTATAGAAAGTTTGTTCCAAATTATAGTACAATACCTGCTTCTCTCACAGTCCTGATGAGGAAAAACAGGCAAAATAAGGTTTTGTGAACCCCATCCTGTCAGCAAGTCTTCCAAAAGCTTAAAGGGGTTTTGGGAGGACCACTTGTGCTAACCAGTCCAGATTACAGCAAAGGATTTGCTGTGCACATGGATGCTTCAAACTATGGGGTAGGGGCTTTACTCAGCCAGGTTTCCTCAGAGGGAAAAGAGCACTCTGTTGTATATTTCAGCCATTGACTCCAACCCAGGAAGGAATGTTATGTAGCTGTGCAGCACCATAGTGGGGTCAGCAATGCCAATGCAGATGGACTCTCAAGACAGGATCTGATTTAATGTGTTCTCAAGCAGGCTCATTTGTCTCAAGCAACATTGCCCTAGGGTCACTTGAAAGACTATCTTGACTCTTCATAGGTGGAGAGATGTGATGATGTGAGGTAGTGGCAGCTGTGCCATGGGGAGTAGGGCAGTGCATGTGTAACATATGACAGCATAGCTAGCAGGAGGTTTGTAAACAAAATATATGTCATTTGAATATCAATACTGATTTGTACAGATGCTTGTGTTAAAATGTATTTGTAAATTGCTTGTGTTAAAAGTGTACCAACACTGGGTCCTGCTGGACAGAAAATAAACAAACATGTATGTCATGAAATGTATATATTTTTACAGTAAATACTGGAAGGGAAAGAGTTAAGCTTAGCCCAGCTAACCTTCAGAAAAATAGTCTGAAATTAAATTACTTGGTTTAGGCCATAAAGATTTTATCTCACAGGTCTGAATGCAGCCAGAGACACAATGTCTGTTTAAAGCCTGGGCTGGGATCCTGCTCTATTGCCTTCAGTGGTGAACTAATTGCTACCCTGGGGTGCCAGAGAATGGTTTGTTATTTTCTGCAGGAATGGCAGAAGTGTTGGAACTGTGTTACAGTTTTCACATGCTGTAATAAACCTTAGCTGAATTTCTGTGTGTGTATTGTAGCACATCGGTGCCAGATCCTAGCTCAGTTTGTACTGAGAGGATAGTGTGGAAACCATAGAGTCATTTGACCAGATGTGATGTCATTCTGTAGCCAGCACTGAAATTGTATTTGAATACTAGTGAGAGACGTGACATGTGTTCTCTGTTTTTGGACCTGATAAGACAGTCGTCCACTTTCATCTTGCCTTGCCTTAGTAAGTAAACAGGGAACAGTAATTCTTCATTCAGTTAAAAAATATAGTGAGATTAGCTAAATATTGTTTTTTCTGTATCTGTCTATGTCTCATCATCTGTGTTGTTTTTTATTTCCTGTGATTGAAATGTTACTGTTTATTTTAAATAGATACTCAGTATTTACATGATTTTTTTTTATTATTTATTATGAAATGCATCTAAAACTTTCATTCTGACTGGTCTTTTAGACAATATTTTACATTTGAGAGTAATTGCATTTACTTAGTGGCACTGCAGGTCCACATTCCTGCATGTCTTGCTGACTGGTTAAACACTGCCATTTCTATAAGTATTAATTTTACTTAGTGTAATTGGGTACCCTGGCAAGAGCCTTAAAGTAGCTGCCTTTGGGTGTTCTGGTGGCAGCAAATCTACCTTATAGTCTGGGTTGAGGTGGCAGAGCAGGTAAGCTGTGGCAGTCTTTCCCAGCTGTGTGTGTGAAAATCAAATCTCAAAGAGAGTGTGTGACAGCCACTTTGAATAGGGAAACTGAAAGCACTGATTTTCACAGGGAGGGTGGTGGAGGACTTAGCTTGGAACACCCGGCTAAGGACTCAGCTCTATAGTGGCCAGTGCAGAGTCTTATTTGGGGCCTGGATCAAAAGCCCAACCCCAGGACTGAAGTGTGCATTCTCTGTGTACTCTTAAGGGAAATTGTACTTGATGCAGAGGGCTGCATCTGAAAATACTCTGTGTGTCTATTTTTCTCACAGTGAACATATACCACCAGTGGCAGTGGCAAGGTTTGAGGTTCCTTAATCACTGTCCCAGAGGAGAGATATCACAGTTTTGTTTTGTTGTTAGAAAGTAATCTAAACATTTTTTTTTACCTATTGGAGAATGTGTTGTGTCTGCAGACCACCAGTGTTCTTATTTATTGAATTTGCCATTGTATTTAGTTGTGGTTGGGAATGCTCTGTCAATGTATTTATATAAATAAGCATACAGGTCTTTGTCATATGCAGCTGCATATCCCTAATCCACAGTGGGGTTGGTTATAAGTTGAATTCCTGAGTTACTTAGTGTGAGATGAAGTTTGCTAAGCTCACAATGGGGAAGGGGGAGTATAGAATAAAGCTTTGTAAAAGACCAACAGTTAAACACCTCCATAATTTCCAGTAGGCTTGAAAGGGTGAAATGCACAGATGGGGTGGCCTCATTACACTTGAACCGAGTCTCTGTGACTAGAGAAACATGGACTCATTCTAGATGTAGAAGTGCCCCCAAATTGAGCAGCTTATTATTTAGACTCCAGGAACTGAGATGGGCCATTTCTTCTTTTCCAGTTTATAATTTTATTTGTTAGTCTTGCTGGTATAGTCATTAGATAAACTCTGCCTGAAAAAGACAGAGGGTAGATAGCAAAGGCTTTGGTCAGTAGGAAGAAGCCCATGAATGAAAGGTTCAGACTATCCTTTGCAAAACAAGGAAGCCTGTCAATATTGTCCCAAAAAGTAAAAAGGTCACGCAGACAAATAAATTTGTAAAAACTGCAAGAAAAACCTAACCAAGCTATAGTTTTCACTGTGTGATACCTTAAATCTCATGGAATAGAGGCCTATGGGAATGCTGCAAATGACCTCTTAAGGACATTGAGTGTTTCAGCTATGTGGCTTCTGAATGTCCCTGACTTTTTCTTTTTAAGTCTTTTATGGACAGATTCATGCCATTTGCAGACACTTTAATGATTATGAACATCAGTTGGGTTTAAAGATACTATGTTTCTAGAGATAGTCAAACTGTCTGCTTATACTGTGCTGGCTAGGTCATAAAAAAGCTGACACGTGCATGTCTACAGCTAGTGGCATTTGTCTTTGTTGGTCTGAATTTATATCAAGGTAACAATTGGAGAAAATTATTTAAGAAAGTAAATTAGTTTACAATCCAAATCGCAGATGTTTCTATATGACAAAACAGTGTTCAGGGAATTAATTTAGGGAGGCTGAATGTGGTAATTGGACACCTCCCTGAGTAGATGGGAAGACATCAACATATATATTTGGCAAAGCTTGGGTTTCATTGTCCATTTATTATGTCCTTATTCCTACCTATCCTAAGTTTGCTATCTGAACACACCCCTGGATTTACTATTCTGTGCAGGATTAGCTTAGTCCTGCACGGAAGCGGCCATTTAGGAGCAGGATGGCAGCGTGCCATGCATATTAATGAAGGTGCACTGCCTGAGCTCGTAATCTTACATGGCGCGTATAAGAGTGCAAGGGGCGTGTCTGAGAGCAGAGCTCTCAGAATATACACGCCCCTGCAATGAAGAACTGCAGAAAGGCCAAAGGAATGACTTGAGACTGCTCATAGGTGTCCAAATATCCCCAGCAACATTCCCCCACTTGTACAACAGCAATAGTATATACAAATCAAATAAACAAACCTTTTTTTATAAAGAATCCGATTAAAGCTAACTATAGGTGCATGGGTGTGCCCATCACTTAGCTATGGTTAATACAGCTTAAATGGCTGAAGAGGATAACAAAGAAGATATATGCAAGTGAAGCATTATAGCAATAGTGTAGTGGGCAAAGCATTAGCTTTATGAGCAGACATTCCCGGTTCAAGTCCCACTACAGCACTTTCCATGGCAAATCACGTTATGACCAATGGTTTAGTTACATAACCCACTAAATAACATATATTTGTGAACTGGAGTACTGCATTAAATGCATATGTGAGGTGTCAGTGTCATAATGTTGCAAAGTCCCCAGATAAGCACATGTGACCCATACAGTATATGTATACAGGAATCATGGATACAAATGGAAGGTAAAATGTGTAATGAAAGACAACTCCATACAGCTTCCAAATCCCCCACCTTCCCAAGAATCATTACATATGACTGTCTAAATCAGTGCAATTGTAAGCGGGAGTAAGCACTAGTAAGCAGGTGTAAGCACCAATAAACAGTAGTAAGCATATTTAAGCACTAGTAAGTGAGTTTAATCCTGTTTGCATGGGGGTAAACAATGCGCACACAGGTAAAGCAATTTTGAAGCTATCTCTGTGTAAGCATATTTAACCAGAGGTTAGCATTGCTTGCCCTCACACAAACCCACGCAAACACGCTTACAACCACTCAAAAGTGCCTTAATCACTCTGTATCCAATGGCCCTTGTTCTACCCAGCAACAAAATAAACAGCCTTGCAGGACTTGAACCCAAGACCTTAGACACTATAGTCACAGTAATTAACCACCAAGTCATCACAGCAGTACAAAAAAATGACATATTAGCAAACAAGTCCTCACTATAGTAAAATCAAACTGAACCTGTGAAAGGAATCAGTATACAGTCATATATTTTATAACCCACCACATAACATAAATATGTGAACTGGAGTACAGCAGTAAGCCCAGATGTGAGGTGCAATTGTAATAGAGTGTTGAAATCCACAATAAAACACAAGAACACCATACAGTGTATGTACACATGAATCAGGCATATATATATATATATATATATATATATATATATATATATATATATATATATATATAAGATGTAATGAATAAGTAAGTCAATGCCAAAAAGAAAATATAATGCAATGTCTAACGTAAGCAACGCTAAGCATTGCACAGGCCAGCTTAGGAGGTGTAAGCAATGTGTAGGCCAGCTAACTCAATGTGCCCAGTGTTATACCCCTTTTAAACAATGCCATTCTTAGGCAAGCAGGTTTGCCCATAGCTTAGCCTTTTTAAAACTGGCCAGTCACAGAAACGTATGAGAAATCGGCCCTACTTAAACTCAACAGGCTGGAATACATCTCATAACTGGTTGTAGCTTTCCCCTGCAGGCACTATGGCAGAAAGAGGAGAAGGAGTGTGCTTCTGGGTGTAGCTCGTGCACCAAAAGTCCAGAGTCATGGCATGACTCCTTGTCAAAGACCATCAGCAGAGACTGCCAGCGTTCCCAGTACAAGGCAGAAGCCTGGAACAGTCTCGCCCGTGACTTCACCAGTGCTACTGGCATACCCCGAACTGGTGAGTAGGTCAGGCATCACTATGCCGACCTGAAGTGGCGTAAGGGGACCTCTTGGAGCAGTGGATCTAAGAGGCTAGAACAGCAAGGGATGTCCCAGCTGTGTGCAAGTATCACTCCACTATGTGGGTAATAATTGCCAGCTCATGTATATCATGGATAGGTATGGCTAAATATTCCTCTTATGTCCTCCACAGCTGCAAGTGAGCAGGCCATGAACCAGGAGGCCCACAAAAGTCACCTGGAGAGGTTGTGATGCAAGGCAGGTCAGTAATACTCTTGCATGTACTGTCATAGGAAATAAATCTAAAAGTATTAGTAAATTACTTGCCTGTATAAAACCTGTATTGTTTAAGGCAAGTACTACATACACCGGAGAATATGGCAGGAAGAGTCTCATATAGTTTGTATGTAAATAAACGCATAATAGCCTGACAATAAAAGTCTACCTGCTGGACTGCATGTGTATACTCTGGTATCATATGGTAATGTAGATTCGCAATCACATAATAGTACTGTTGTATTAAGCACTTTTACCTACACTGTGCATCATAAATAGAATGTGTAGGAATGCTTGTATATGCTGGTGTAATCCACATAGGCCATTTAGTACAACTGAGAGGCACATAGACAGAAAACCGTGAAATGGCAGACAACAAAATCCGACTAGCACAAGTAACTGAGAAGTGAACTGCTGTATTTTTAGCACACATAGCTATGGTTCGAATCCTGGCAGTGGTAGTAGTTTGCATAAAGAATCATACCCTACAAATGTACAGATATGTCCAAAATGTCTAGTAAAGTGGCCCATATCTGCTGCCTGTCAACCTGTCTCCCTGGGAAATCAGTGGGATAATCCCAGATGTATAGGCAGCAAACAGGAAATACAACCGATTGACACACATCTATAAGAACAAAGCTGGCACACTAGCAGCTCTCCAAAACCTTATGAGAGTAGGTAGCCATGTATGTCCCATTTACACTCTCATGTTGTCAAGCTGTGGCCAGAGTGTGTACAGTAACAGAGTGAGATGTATGTGCATAATAGTAATGTGAAATCTGGTGCTGTGTGTGGCAACATTCAGGTAGTGCTAACAAACATTTCTCCCACAGGTCTGTCAGATATCAACACTGTGCCCAGAAATACAAGAATGATACCCTGTACTGGTACTTTTTACTTTAGAATTGTATGACATTGTGAATGATGCAGTTGCTCCGAATAATAAGGTATTACTCTTCACTGTCACCCACACTGTCCTACAAAATATAACTGTCTAGGAAATCCTGTATAAGATTGTTGTAATACAAGGTCAGAATGCAAAGCCACAGGAGAATTATAAAACAGAACGTAGATATGAGATATACAGCAATATTTATATAGCACACACAACTCTGATGGACAGTGTTTAAGTTGTAGCAGACACAGCCATGGCCTGAATTCTGGGAGTGGAAGTAGGCTGCATACAGAATCATACCCCACAACTGTAAAGATAAGACCAGAATATCCAGTATATGGGCCCATATCTGCTGCCTGTCACCCTGTCCCCCTGGGAAGCCAAAGGGATGATCCCAGATGTCTAGGCAGCAAACAGGGAATACAACTGATTGTCACACATCTATGAGAACAAACCTGTCACTCTAGCAACTCCCAAAACTGTTATGAGAGTAATAAGCCAAGTATGTCCTATCTACACTCCCATGTTCTCAGGCTGTGACCTGAATGTGTAAAGTAACAGAGAGAGATGTATGTGCATAATACTAATGTGTAATCAGGTACTTAGTGTGGCAACTTTCAGGTAGTACTAACAAACATTGCTCCCACAGGTACGTCAGATACGAACACTGTGCCGAGAAAGAAAAAAACCCTGATATATTGTACTGGTACTGTTTTATCTGGTATTTTATGGAACTGTGAGTGTTGCAGTTGCTCTGAATAATAAGGTATCACTGATCATTGTCAACCTCACTGTGCTACATAATATAACTGTGTAGGAAAGCCTGTATAAGAGTGTGGTAAGTCACTAAAGGTTGAAGAGGGCAATAGTCTAAATTTGTCCCGGTTCACCTGCTGTGGTCAAGACATGGCCAGAGACTGTGCAGAAAAAGATGGACAGCTATGTGCACAACATCAACATGGAATCTGGGAGTATGTGTAGAAACAGTTAATTTTAACAGACATTTCCTCCATAGGTATACCAGGTAAGAGGTGTATACTGCAGGTAAAACCAGTTCATGTATAACGATGATGACAGCCATATCACTGTCCAAACTAAGGCTATAGGGTACTGTAGTAATACTTGTAAGGTACAGATAACAGCACTGACTAGGAAAATAATGTGGACTACAGGAATATACTAGTTGTTAATTGACATCTTTCTCTCCCCACAACCATATCTCCAACAATAAACTACACATCCACCTCAACTGGTATGTACTGACTGCACTGTTCTGTTGGGACATATGTCCTATTGGTTGATAATTATTCTAACCTGTTTCCATGCATGTGCTATATTAAAATATTCCAATATTGGTGGCATGGTACCAGCAATGCAACTGCATGCTGTTCTTATTACCACTGTGGTACCATATATGTATGTGTTCCGTTTGCTATGCAACTGTTTCGTATCTGGTGTCTGGGTTAATGGGAATATCTATGCATGCTGTTATAACTAACCTTGAAATGTGTTGACTATTACTAACCCACATATGATGATAAAATTTAAACACTATAGCACATTTTGGAAGGCCGGTCCCAGAGGACCAACCTGTCCCACCTCAGCTGGCCGCGGCACCGGGCACCAGCACGTCTAGGACCCAACCAGGGACCTACTCATCTGTTGGTCATGCACCACCTTTGGGTGGAACCACCTCAGGGGATGGGGCTCGTACCCCCCGTGGGAGCAGGCACAGACAGTAACCTGTCACCCGTCACCAGGTCCAGGTCAGGGTGCATAGCGAACTCCGCAAAGAGGTCGGAGATCTGCTACACCAGCTCGAGGGCAGTGTGTCGCAACTAGAGGGTCAGCCTAGCTCTGTGACCCAGCCCCCACCACAGCCACCTTCGGGGCTGTGAAGGTGCAGTGGTGACTACCCATGGGTGAGGATCTCAGTCCCACTGTTTCCACTAGGGGGCTCATGGGCTTCTGATGTCCCAATACCCCTCCCCATCATGGTGTCTACACCCCACATGTATCATACACTGCCCTGGTATGCATCCTGTTTGTCTTGTCTGTTATTATACCCAACCTAACTCCCCAAATATACCTACTATCCCTCCCCAACATCCCACTCTCATCTGAAAAAAAAAGGGCAATTTGTTCCCAAAAAAAAAAATCTCGCCCTGTACATAGCTGTCCATTTCGCACACATGTCCATTGGACATATATAATCTCGTCTAATTGGCATCGCAACATATTATTGCTGCCAGGTTTGAGTGTCCAAATCTACCTCCAAATTCAGTGTATATACACAGCTGTTGCTGTAGAAGAAATTGGCAGCTATGGAACTTCCCTACACCCTTCCTGCACATCCATAGCTATTTTCCCTATTGTCTTTCCCTCTTTGTGCCTCTTTTCCATCACTTTCCTATCAACACTTTTTTCTTTTTTTTTAAGAAATTACCGTGGAGGTAAGCAGGAGTAAGCACTTTTAAGCTGCAGAAAGCTGGTTTGAGGTAAGCAATGCCTACACAGCTTAAGCAATTGAAACGCTAGTATAAGAACCTGTAACCGGATGTTAGCAGTGCAAGTTAGCTTACCTCGGCGCAAACCCACCTACAATTGCTTAAAAGTGCCTTAATCACACTGTATCTAATGGCCATTGTTCTGCCCAGCAACAAAATAAACAGCTTCTGCAAGTCTCAAACCCAGGACCCTGCACACCATAGCCAAAGTGATTTACCACTAAGCCATCCAAGATATACATAACCCTGATCTTTTCACAAACATATCATCCAGCCCAGTCATTCAACAGTACAGGGAATGTATTTCAACATGTACATGTAAGTGTGTGTGTGTGTGTGTGTATATTAATATCTAAATAGATATAACATATCTATGTATGTAGCTATAGATATATATGAAATATATACACAAACACACACATATATATATATATATATATATATATATATATATATATATAAACATGCATACATACATATGCATACATATATAGATATATATGTCTACATCTATATGTATATATATATATATATATATATATATATATATATATATATATATACATATATATATATATATATATACATATATATATATATATATATATATATATATATATATATATATATATATATATATATATATATATATATATATATATATATATATATAGACATACATCTGTAGATAAAAATGGGAACATAACAAAAACATATATATCCACATGCACCGTTAATGCAGTTGAGAGGCCCCAAACAACATACATCTTGTACAAATAGGTACCCCTCCCCACAGCCAAACATGTCCACCCTGCAATACACTACCAATTGTTGCAGATCCCATAAACAGGACCTGACATGACATGGGCAGAAAATGTTAACAGTACTCCATCCCAACTGTATGATGTCAGGCTGGTAACATTAACATATCATGCAGTACATTCTGGCTCCCATAGGTAATGTACAATGTGGAAGCAGTGAACATCCCTATTATACATAAGACACATATGTGCAGATACACACACACACACACACACACACACATATATATATATATATATATATATATATATATATATATATATATATATATAGATATGTAACTACACATACGCATGCAGAGATATGTATAGGAAGATACATATGTGGAAAGTGCACACAATATGGAACAGCCATTATGCCTTTAGTTACCACCTTACCAAATGGACACTGTATGAGCTACCCATACAAATGACAATCATTGCCTGCAACATATACCCACAGACAGGTCAAAGAATTTAACACCACACACAGGTTTGCATACATGGGAAAGCTTTATTTGTGTACTATTACAGTTGTATATGCCATTTCATATAGCTGGTTAGACACTGATGTCCATATAAACAGAGTAATGTGACTGTGAAGTAGTTATACTAATACAGTAGTCTGGAAAGGTTTAAACATGTTGCTGTCCAAGCCAAGGCCTTCAAGTAGTACAATATTAAAGACAGACTAGGACACAGGATACCAAACAATCAACAGTAAGTAATGCAGATGTATAGTTCAATAGTTCAGTAGCCTCTATCTCCAGTCTGTACACAATCTCTAGGCAGCAAAGACCTCAGTTGACACAACGGGATGAAACTGTTACATACCAAGGCTTAACTGACACCATCACAATCACACTGACAAACAGAACAGTCTGTATGGCAGGAGGCAGTAGGCCTGCATTTACCCAAGGTGGATTGTATAGTATTGTACATCCAGATACCTTAAGGCAGCTTACCCCTTATACCCCCACATGTTTTAACAGCCTAGGTTAGTTATGGCGCATTCCCCCCTAGACTCAATAATGCAGGGTCCTGTTATATACACTGGCCTCTGGAGTGCATAAGGGCACACATGTATTGTGTAGGTGAAGCCCACACATATATGGCCCAAGCCCCACAGTACATGTCGGGGACACAAAAGCAATGGACTGATGGCAGGAATGGCAGCATGACATACTCACAGTACACTACAGAACAACCCCTGACAGCATGTAACACATGCAAAGCCTGGTATGTAGGTGGAAGACAGAGGCTGGCACAGAGGCCCATGTGTGGAAAACAGTTGTCATACACTAAGCAAGTTGCTGGTGTTAAAGTATAGTCTGCAACACATACCCTTAGTCAGGAATATGAAGTTAGAGACAGAAATGGATGTAGCCATGTACTGATAGCACTCAACACACACACTGCCAGTGATAAATCTGACACAAGACCTGTGTGGTGGAGAGACAAAACATAATAGGCACACCTCTGGCCATCAAGAGAATGGGCCCACAGTTGAGAGCTATGCAGACAGACTGCATTCCAAGTTAAACTAGTATGTACATACAAACCCTGTAACACCAGTGCTATACAATGCATACAACACTACTCACACTTTGTAGTGCTGGAACCTCCTCTAAATATGTAGCTGGCCTGAATGTGCAGGGTCTCCTGTAAGAGGTATTGCTACCTGCTGTCTGTAACACTGATGCCCACACACAGGAAGGATGTCCATCATACAGGAAAGGGACCATGCCCACACGATGTAGGGATTTATAGTAGTCGGTTGCCATGACAGTGGTAATTGGAAGTACTACACAGCATGCTGCATGCAGGTAGCAAGTAGAGGACACAGATTGGTGCAGAGGCCATCACCTGATCATGTGCATCACCTACAAAAATCCATGCTGCAATCCATTCAAAGCAGCTCAATCCATTTACTGGAGAGAGACTGAGATAGAGAGAGATAGAGAGTGTCTTGTGAGATAATGGCCCTCATCGACAGTTGTCTGTCCATGCTTGAACATGTGGTGGGAGTGTGGTGATAGCCACGTGGATGTAGGCTAGCAACACCAACAGCTGGCAGTCAACATGGACATGCTAGGACACCAAGGGGCTCCCATAGTGGCAGTATCAGCCCCGGCAGTGCCGGGGTGTATTGTCCACACCACAGCAGGCCATGTGCACGTGGTCCTGGCCAATCCCGGGAGGGGCCTGGTATCAGCGGACATTTGCCATCAGCAGGTAAGAGTAGCACATCAAAGCCTGTACCTGGACATGCCCAAGGAATTCCTGACAGGCACAGTCCATGTGTCCGTGGCCAGAGGCAGTGAACCACACACCCTACCAGGTATGGTCTG
This sequence comes from Protopterus annectens, assembly GCF_019279795.1. Classification (NCBI taxonomy): domain Eukaryota; kingdom Metazoa; phylum Chordata; order Ceratodontiformes; family Protopteridae; genus Protopterus; species Protopterus annectens. The sequence continues at coordinate 36,297,324 of NC_056742.1, read as the reverse complement.
CAGCTGTACATAAATACCTGTGTAGGGCAGCCACATGGCAGAACTCTGTGCATGCATACCCGCATACTATACATATACACCTAGGGCAACCCCATACCTACACACACCACAGCACCAAGCCCAGCTCACTGCAGTACACCTCTCACCCACACTCATGGTGTCAAATGTATGGCCCACCCTCGGCCTCTGGCAAACCAACGTCACACACTGTGCATATGATGATACATGTGCCACATCCCTGTCATCCATACCATCAATGCAGGGGCAGGCTAATATAGTTCTGATGCACATGGTGACTGTCCTACAATGTACCACAGTACTGTAGTGTAACATGTTGTAAGGAGTAAAGTGTAATGCATATATGGCAGGTAGTGTAGCCATCCAGCAATGATGCATTACAGCTTTTAGTAACACTGGTTGATTGCGGTCCCTATAATGTCATCCACTTCTGTTGTAGGTGTACATGTGTCAGCACGAGGATGATCTGCAGTCATATTCCACAACGGGGTATGGCACTGTGGTGACACCATGGCTGTGACATATCTGGGGTACAGTTGAACAATAGTCACAGGTTACTAAAATGGTTATTGCATGTGCCACATGGACAGGTGACCCACTGATGCATGTATACCATGCAAAGTGATGTGGACCCATCCACATACATGCACACTGTTACTTGGCAACACTGGGACTAGACCCCTACCTAGCTATGTAGTGGTACTGAAGTGTGTGGCTTACATTGCAGACACCACACAACATTTAAGGTGAGTTGTGTCCCAGGTTTCATGTCACATGCAGAACATCCAAACAACAATAGTTGGGTTGAGACACCTTTATAAAACGACAAAGCTTTCAGGTTAAAAAACCCTTTTTCAATGTATCACAGCCAGTGTATTAAAAAACGCCCTTATATATACACACACATAAGTAAATCAATCATGTGACCTGCAGCCACCATCACATGATCATTGACATTATGAAAACATTTAACTAACATTCAAAATAATAACATTCTCTATCTATTAAATGTCTATGGAATATATTTAATCAAAAATATCTCTACTATGCTAACATATTAGCTAAAATCAACTTAATCTAGTTTGCTGTATTCTATTTAAAACAGGCTTTAAAGATACTGCAGCATTCAAACCAGGGGGCATGTCCGCTGATAGCCTAACTATCCAGTCATATTCCCTGAGATCCAAAAGGTTGGACAAGTCACCTCCTCTAGGTGATGCTACAATACAATCTAAAACTTGAAACTTAAAACAGTGTTCACTACCTCTTAATGCAATATGCTTAAACAATGCATTATTCTCATTTGAGTGTCTAATGTTGGACTTATGTTCCGTTATGCGTTCTTTAAGCTTTCTTGTGGTTTTACCCACATAGAAAGATGGGCACATTTGACATGTTGCCAAATAAACCACATTGCTAGTTGTACACGTAGCATAACCATTAAATTTATACTCTTTTCCTGACACAGGATGTTTAAATGTATCCATTTGGGTGGAATCACTGCTTTTAAGTATATCATTGCAACAATTACAATTATAGCAGGAATATGTACCCTGCTTCATAGATATTTTTTCACTAGGTTTTATATTATTAAAATCTTTATAGCCAAGTATACTTTTCAAAGTTCTCATATTTCTATAACAAAAATAAGGCTTGTCACCAACTATTGATTTTATATCATCATGTGCTAATAGTACTTTCCAATATTTAAATAGTACTTTGTTAATATTATTCGACATTGAATTAAATGAAGTAACGAATCTCAATTTATTTGTGATGGACGTGTTCACTTCCATGTTATTCCCTGATTCAGGTACCTTATTAAAAATAGGTTCATATAACTCTTCTCTATTAGATATTATATGTTCTTTAACATTTACTAATAGGCTCACAGGGTATCCACTGTTCTTAAATTCTTCATAGACTTCATCCATCTGTTTTAAAAAATTTTCCTGTTTTGAATTTAATCTACTAACTCTGGCCATTTGGGCCTTAACAATGCCCTTGAAGACATGAGGTGCATGCATGCTGCTTGCATGCAAGTACCTACCGGATGCTACTTCTTTTTTAAATATAGATGTACTAATCTCATTGTTATGCTTCTTGAGTTCTACATCCAAGAAATTTATACATGTATCTGATGCTTCTATTTTAAACTTTAAATAATTAGTAGTATTATTTAATAAGGAAACATAGTCTAAAAGGTCTACTAGGCTTCCTTTCCAAAGGAGGAAGCAGTCGTCCACAAATCTCTGATAGAACAATACATTATCATTCACAAATTGTTCACCATTACCTATATACTCCTTTTCCCATTGATAGAGAACGAGATTGGCGTACGTATTTGCCACAGGCGTACCCATTGCTACGCCAGTTTGTTGTAAATATATGTTATTATCAAATAAAAATATATTGTTTTTCAGCACTAAGTCCAGTAGCATACAGATGTTTTCCACATATCTATTTGTATTCTCATGACCGTCTGTCAAAAAACTTCTGATGGAATCTATCCCAATATCATGTGGAATGACCGTAAACAATGAGGTAATATCCATGACTACCATGTAAATATCATTAATATTACAAGCTGTATCTTTCATATCTAAATAGCATATTTTCAATTTTTCTAAAAAATCTACAGTGTCCCTAATTACAGTTTTACACTTAAGTAGCAATGGTTGTAATTGCTTCTGTAGATATAAAGATATTGGCTCTGTAATCCAGCCTTTGCCGGATACTATCGGCCTCATGGGTGGCTTATCTATAGATTTGTGTACCTTAGGGACACCATATAGTTGTGGAATTATAGGACACGGTACTGTGAAAAAATGAAACAATTCAAGTGTTATATCGTTTGACAATTGAAGCTCATAGATGCACATATTCACATAAGCTATACATTTCTTAACATCTAAAGTTGTTATATGTTTAAAGGCAGATTGATCTTCTAACAACATCATAACTGACTGTCTATACATATAATCATTCATAATGACTATGGCGCCACCTTTATCTGCCGCCTTGATGACAATATGAGTGTTATCCATAAGTTCTTTTAGTGCTAAATGTTCAGAGTAAGTAGTATTAAAAGATTGATTAATTTTCTTATTAGCATACAGTTTTCTAATATCAAATTCACATAAATTGTGAAATGCCATTAATACGGGTGGATAACATGGTATAAATACACTGCGCCTTTTACATGTATTCGTATGATAATCATTAGTTTTAAAAATTAGCTTAAGTGCTATGGATCTAATGAAAAGTTTCAAGTCAGTTAAAACGCTGACCATATCTTCCATTCGCGTGGGTATGAAACCCAGTCCCTTTTTTAGTAAAGCAATATGCTCCGTGTTCAACGTAAATGTTGATAAATTAATGATACCTGCCATTATCTTCTGGCTACTTTCTGTTGTTTTTGCGGACTGTCATTTTTTCGTTTCAAATCCACATATGGGCTGTTGTTCCTCGTAGTAGTTCTACCTCTTGATATGGATCTATTTCCAGCTCTCTTTTCTTTTTCTCTTACACGTTCTGCATGCTGTAGCTGGAACGGCTTAGTAAAGTAACTAGTCAGAGTTTTCTGTGAAGCAAGCGTTGTTTGATTTACCCGCTCTATCTGTTCACCATCAATTGCTTCTACATGGGTATCTTCCACGCCATGTTCCGAGCTCGACATCCCCTCGTCAATCACTAATGACGTAGTTCGCTTCAGAGAACTGTCTGCTTCGACTGATAAGGTTTGTTTATCAGTCGATGATAGATTTAAAGGTACAGTTACCAGTTCTGGAAAATTGTCAAGAGAATCTAACGATATAATGCTTGATGTTTGCTTAACGGAATTTAGTGGATCATTTGTTATTATATCAGAGGTCACATTTCTATTGCCTCTGGTGTTTATAGATACATCGTTCTTCGGCCAGGAGAAAATGTTACCCAACTGGTAATCAGATATGTCTCGTAACAATTTTCTTTTTTTCACGACCTCCAAACGGTCGTCTAATCCACTTAGTCTGTCCATCATAGAATTATAGAGCGTTTGCACACTTGAAAAGCCCGGTAAGGCTAGTAGTTCATCCTCCTTTGAAATGATCTCTGCTTTTAACTCTTTTTCAATATCAAGAAAAAATTTATTCATTAGAAGCATATATTCTTTACTTAATTTTAGATTTAAGGTTTGCCACTGTTTCAGTAGTTCCGGATACGCATTCCCGTAGGAAGGCATTTTCGTAATTCTTAGTCCTCGAGGGGCTATACCCTGCTCCATATACGCATCAAAACTAAAGCGCTGCCACTGCAGACGCTTGTATGTACCAACCTTCCTTTCTAGTGCCTGTATCTGGCGTTCAAAGTCCAACATATTTATGGAAGAGGCACTTTCTTTTATCACTGCTGGAATAGCGTTAGGTGTAAGCTTCAGGAGTGGATTCACTTCCTTCTCAAACAAAGATTTTAGTCGATTCTGATAATCCATGGCTGGCTGCAGCGGGCTATTAAAAGACCCAACTTCAGTGCAAAAATAGAATCACGATAAAACAAGCACTGAAACAAAGTCCAAAAGAATCCAAACAACAATAGTTGGGTTGAGACACCTTTATAAAACGACAAAGCTTTCAGGTTAAAAAACCCTTTTTCAATGTATCACAGCCAGTGTAGGCCTTATATATACACACAATAGTAAAAAGTAAATCAATCGCCTGCAGCCACCATCACATGATCATTGACATTATGAAAACATTTAACTAACATTCAAAATAATAACATTCTCTATCTATTAAATGTCTATGGAATATATTTAATCAAAAATATCTCTACTATACTAACATATTAGCTAAAATCAACTTAATCTAGTTTGCTGTAATCTGTTTAAAACAGGCTTTAAAGATACTGCAGCATTCAATGCAGAACATCCCCAGACATGTACAGTATGCTAATGGGGGATGTAATGGGTATATTTGGACAATATGTAGTGTGATATACCTTTATATACACATTAACAGACACATAACAGGCAGACCCACATCCGAGATACCAGGGCCTATTGCTGCTAACTAACTTGACCGTGGGTCCAATGTGTTACAGGTAGGCTGCACACAGCACATGGATAACTGGCTTGGATTGTGGCATCAGTTATCTATGGTTGATGGTGACAGTGGTAACCATAATGTGGTACATGGGATATATACCGGGTGTACCTTGGTGTAATGACAGTGTACACAGCACCCACATCCCCCAGTGGATATTGCACTCCCTGAGACCCATGATGACACTCTGCCATACCCACCATCATACATTGGCAGCGACTGAGATACAACCCATAAGTATACCCCAACAGTGGTACTACAGTGATATGCATCTAATGCACATGCCACACATGTAGTAAGGTATAGCATTGTCCTGCCTCACCTATGGGCAGCACCAACACTATCTGTACTACTGTGTGGCAATGGGTATTGTAATAGGAGTATGTGGCCTCGGTATGCTGTACCCTACAGATATATGGACATGCACAACTACACACACATGCCAGAACATAATGTGTATCCCATGCCTATCAACCCATTTGTAAAACACTGTTGTGCTGGCACTGCAAGGCACGTGTAGTGAGTATGTGGAGGAGCTTAACAGGGTGCATGTAATGTGCCATACAGCAGCAGCCACAACTGACTATGGCAATGGGTGTTGTGTTGGTTGTGAAGGCTCTCATGGAATTCCCAAGTACAGATGTGCTAACACACAGACACGGCTATACTCAGTCATGCACATGTACATATGTGTCAGTAAAGGGGTGCATCGCTGCAGGTGGTCATAGCTGTGTACCTAGCTATTGCCCAAGGGGACATGGGTTGTGTAGGGGTTGTATGTACAGTAGTGTCCTGCCACCTGCCAGGTGGCAGCAGGCAGTCTATCAACATACACTACTGTGGTGACCCTCAGGGTAAGTATGACATACATCTGCCAATCCTCCAGGTGCCTTCTGCACATGGGCACTGAGGTGATCAAGTTGACATGTATGCAACATGCATTAAAATACTTGGTTAGTGTCTGTGATGGAGACATCTACCCATGCATATTCTGTTGACTGTGGTAGTGTAGTGGAGGTACCCGTGGCATGTGGTGCGTACAGGGTGACATCTCCTATATGTGCCAGTTCTTACACAGCTGGGCAGACATGTCAGTGTCAATCAAGCTTAGGTTGCCTGTACATATCCCATCTGGATACCTGCCATCTGCACATCTGTACAGGGAATGGCAGTCATCAGCTTGGAAAGTAGCTATGCAGTAGGATGAGTGTGTTGATAGACAGACGTTTGACAACAATATGTATACCATAACTACATGTCAGAAGCCCTCACTAACATGTGCTGTGCAGACGGTAGTCCACAGTTACATTCCACACGATGGATCATTACCCAGTAAGGGGTATATACTGTGACACACCTCACACACCAGGGATACAACAGGGAGGCCTCAGGTGTGCCTGTTGTCAATACTACATTTAGCACTCTGCTCTTGCCTGGGTAAGCACTGTCAACAGTAGTACTGCCATGATACACTACATGCCAGTGGGACAGCACGTACCCTGGCTGGGCTACTACCCCTGTATGTAACACATTCACATGGATAACAGTGCTGTACAAGCCTCATACATGTCTCTGTCCCACACATGGCATTCAAAACCCTTGCTACTGTAATGACAACACATAGGCATATGTATTGTACATGGCATTACATACACTTATTACAGATGTCATTAGCCTGCTATGTTATCAGACTGGGTCGTGTGACCTGATTATCAGGGCCGAGCCATGCTTAGCAAGTATCAACATTGCTGCATTATAACAGCTGAGCTGATTTGCGCACTGGTAAGTGAAGCCTGCACTTCGTAAGCACCCGTACGTTTATGCATAGCTTAGCTTCACACAAACCTGCTTAAAGCTGCTCAGAACTGCCTTAACCACTCCGTATCTGGCAGCCCTTGTTCTGCCCAGCAATAAAATGAACAGCACTTGCAGGTCTTGAACCCAGGACTCTGTACACTGAAGTCACAACACTTAACCTCTACACTATGACCACTGTGAAAAAAAGCTGTTGTTTTACCAATATAGCTGCCAATACACATATTCAGTAGTACTGAAAAATTGCCTTTACTTCCTAAATGGTGTAGTCCTTGTTATTAATATGACTGTTGCATCACATATGTTCTTTTATCATAATGTACACATAGCAGATACATATACTGAGATACACAATCATGAGGTTTACACATGACAGGAATATGGTTATATACACATAATAGGTTTATATATGTCTACATATACATGCACATGTATACTCATACATGTGTCTGTATACACATCTGTATAGTGCAACATATATATGGCCATGTGCACATTTTATATGTGTATATATCTATATATATATATATATATATATATATATATATATATATATATATATATATATACACACACACACACACATATATATATATATATATATATATATATATATATACACACACACATATATGTATATATATATATATATATATATATATATATATATATATATATATATAGTTAACAAACCCAAGAGCAACAGACAGCAAAAAAGGCTTGAATCTTCAAATGCAATGCAGAATACCAAGAATATACTCCGTTGAGATATGAAACAACCAAAGGTTTATTGTAGACAGAACAAATAACGTAAGCGCTTTCGCGGACTCACACTCCGCTTCATCAGACGTAAAAAATATAAAGAAAGACAGCCTTTATATACAAAGCTCAGTAATGCTCTAATAATCAATTAACATACAGCTGTGTCTAATTATATAGGCAAGTCTATACTTAAAACTATAAAGGACTTAAAAATTTTTTATAATACAAAATTAAAACTTATTCATTATAAAAAATTTTAAAAACATTTTAGAACCATAAACACATTTCATAACAATTATTTCAATTTCCTAGTATTCAAAGCGGCCTTAATAGATACGGTGTCATTTAAGCCCCTTCCCCTATGTGCACCTAAGCGTAGAATCCATTTTAATTCAGAATTCTCTGTGTCATTCACGATATTGCCCAAGCGCATATTTTCAGGTTGTATGTGTAATATTTGGAACAGAAAAGTGTGTTCAGAACCTTCATGAATTGCATGTTTTGCAATTGCACTATATTCATCTTTTCTGTTTATGCTATAAACATGGTCTCTTATGCGCTCACGAAGAGACCTGTTAGTTTTTCCTACGTAGTAGGAAAAGCACGTAGTGCAATGCCCAACATAAACTACATTTCTTGTATTACAATCTCCCTTACATCTAAGTTGCCACAAATATCCTGTGTCGGGATGTTTAAAAAATCTCGATTCATCAATATAGGCACAATAGGCACATTTATTACATTTACTAGTGTCTGCTAAAATAAAGGGAATTGTGACTTGCATTCCTGTTTCATTTTTCTTATAACATAAAGACTGCTTTAAAGTTTTATTATTCTTGTAGGTAAATTTTGGTACATTGCCTACTAACTTTTGTGTTTCATTATCAACCAATAGAATGTGCCAGTTATCTTGGACAATATTCTGTATCTGTTTAATGTTGCTACAATAGGGTATTATTATGGAAGGAGTAGCATCTTCCATAACTTTTTCTCTCACAGTTGAAGCTATAACTGGAGAGAAAAAAGGTTTAGCCCTTGTTTTTCTAAGGCTTCCCACTTGTGAAAAAATTTCATTGATTTCTGTCTCCACATATCCTCTGTCCATAAAACCTTGTTTAAGGTCTATTAACTCTTTATTAAAAGTGGTATCTTCACAACAGAGTCTTGAAATTCTCAAATACCTATGCTAACCTGATTATGGTTGCATGGGAGCGAGAGTTTTTAGTAGGTCACCAAAACATTTTATTTTTTAAGCGTTTTGTAGATGACCTTTTTATTGTATGGAATGGGAATGAAGAAACCTGTAACCAACTGCTCAAATATGTTAACTCTACCTGTGAATTTTTGAAATTTACAGCTAGTTGGTCCAATGAAAGTATTGATTTTTTGGTTGTTAATATATTTGGAAGGTAATGTATTGAAAACTAAATTATACAGGAAATCGTGTTACTGCTTTTCTTTTCTACATCATGACAGTATGCACAACCCAAGGCTATTTAACAATATAGTCAAGGGTCAAGCAATGAGAATTTCAAGACTCTGTTGTGAAGATATATGGGAAAAGGGTATGTGGAGGTGTCTGACATCAGACAGCATGCTTCACTATGCCAATGGAGGTTGTAGTGAGTGGGAATGTGGTCATAGGCATCCTACACCACACAAACAGACACAGGGTGCCAGTAGTGACATGCATGGGTGCATTATTCATGGGTGTGTATTGTTTGACTGTGTCTGACAGCTATACAAGGCTAAGTGATGGGTATACCTTGGCATCAGGCCACATGAAAATGGTCTGCAGTGTGGTTCAGGGATGTAGTGTCTGGATTTTCCCACACAGGTGGGTATTGTATCCACCATCCAGTCACCTGGGTAACTTTTGTGTCTGACCATTGCTGTGCATAGTTTGCCATGTGTGTATTCCTTAGTCCATGACATGGACTGTGACTAGGATGTGCACACCTCCCATATGCATGTACAGTGACATGTGGAACTGTACCTGGGGTGTCTGGCCCATGTTGTGTACACAGATTGTTATCATCAGATGTGCCAGTCCTGGCCTCATGTGGCGGGAACTGTTAATGGACAGTGGGTCGACCCTGCACCTACATTGATAGCATGATACCGGTATTCCCTGACGTCAGTGGCATCTGTCCATACAGGTCATGATTTTCCAGGCATGGTATGTCCTTTTGGGTCACATTTGATGGCACCACAGGTATTGCAGGTGTCCAATGGGGAACATAGGGAAGGTGCACTGTTGGCAGTACATGCTTATTGGACTGATGGACAGGGTGCCATGCCCTCTGTACCCCACTGCAATCACACCATGGTTACTATCAGTGGCCAATATGCAGGGTACTACCAACATAGCGGCTGTTACTTAGGCAAGTGTGTGTGTATGAGACATGGGTTGAGAGTGTTCTCTGGGTAATACAAGGGTTGTTAACTTTGTTCACCTGTCCTTGATGTCACATGTAGGGGTATGGATTTGCCTCTCGACTATTTCACATCTGTTATCCCAGTATGGTGGGCATTGTGATATAAACTAGGGCTGCCATATACCGCTCCACATTGAGTCCAGTTGTTACACACTCATAACCATCTCCACATAGGATACAAATGACAAACACAGACACATACACACCTGTCACATTTGGGATTAGAACTCCTACTTAGCTAGTTTATTACACTGCAGCACTACACAATTATAGGACATGCATTAGAGATTACTGGAGTACTCCTTCCCCAATGGTGTATTTCACAGTGAATGACATCAACAGGATTGCCAATGGAGGGCATTTGAATTGTACTGAGTGTGAGTAGCCTAAATACATTGCTCCTACACAGACATAGAAACACACACAAAAACATTTACAAGTGCCATGTGTGGGAATAGAACCCCTACCAGAGTTCTATATCACAATACAGCATTACACTGTTATAGGACACACCACAGGGATTACTGGAGTACTCCTTCCCCAAAGGTGTATTTCACAGTGAATGACATCAGCAGCCTTGCCAGAGTAGGGCATTTGAATTGTAGTGAGTGTGACTAGCCTAAAAAAGCACTGTTCTCTACAAAGACAGAGACACACGCACACACACACATGCACAGTCACCATGTCTGGGATTAGAACTCCTACCTAACTAGTTTATTATACTACAGCAATCCGCAGTTATAGGACGCACCATGGAGGTTACTGGGTTACAGCTTTCCGAAAGGTGTATTTCACAGTGAATGTCATCAGCAGCCTTGCCAAAGTATGGCATTTGAATTGTAGTCAGTGTGCCTGGCTTAAAAAAGGCATTGCACTCTACACAGACAGAGACACACACACACACACACACACACACACACACACACACACACACACACACACACACACACACACACACACACTTGTCATATCAGGGATTAGAACTCCTATTTAACTAGTTTATCACACCACAGCAGTACACAGTTATAAGACATTCCACAGAGATTACTGGGCTGTAGCTTTCCAAAAAGTGTATTTTACAGTGGATAACATCAGCCTTGCCAAAGTAGGGCATTTGAATTGTAGTCAGTGTGACTAGCTGAAAAAGCATTGCTCTCTACACAGACACACAGTTGCCATGGCTGGGATTAGAACTCCTACCTACCTAGTTCATCACACTATAGCAGTATACAGTTATAGGACGTGTCATGGAGGTTACTGGATTATAGCTTTCCAAAAGGTGTATTTCACAGTGAATGACATCAGCAGCCTTGTCAAAGTAGGGCATTTGAATTGTAGTCAGTGTGACTAGACTAAATAGTATTGTTCTCTACACAGATAGAGACACACACACACACACACACACACACACACACACACACACACACACACACACACACACACACACACTTGCCATGTCTGGGATTAGCACTCCTAACTAGCTAGTTTATCACACTACAGCAGTATGCAGTTATAGGACATGCCACAGAGCTTACTGGACAACAGCTTTTCAAAAGGTATATTTCACAGTGAGTGACAACAGCAGCCTTGCCAAAGTAGGGCATTTGAATTGTAGTCAGTGTGACTAGCCGAAAAAGCATTGCTCTCTGCACAGACAGAGGCACACAGTTGCCATGTCATGGATTAGAGTGCCTATCTAACTAGTTTATCACACTACAGCGGTGCACAGATGATGCGCCACAGAGATTATGGGGTTGCTGTTTTCCAAAATGTGTATTTCACAGTGAATGACATCAGAAGCCTTGCCAAAGTAGGGCATTTGAATTGTAGTCAATGTGACTAGCCTAAAAAGCATTGCTCTCTACACAGACAGAGACACACACACAGTTGTTATGTCTGGGATTACAACTCCTATCTACCTAGTTCACCACACTATAGCAGTACACAGCTATAGGACGCACCATGGAGGTTACAGGGCTACAGCTTTCTGAAAGGTGTATTTCACAGTGAAGGACATCAGCAGCCTTGCCAAAGTAGGGCATTTGAATTGTAGTCAGTGTTACTAGCCTTAAAATCATGGCTCTCTACACAGACAGAGACACACACACACACACACACACACACACACACACACACACACACACACACACACATTTGCCATGTCTGGGAATAGAATTCCTACTTAACTAGTGTATCACACTGCAGCAGTGAGCAGGTATAGGACATACCACGGAGGCTACTAGACTATAGCTTTCCAAAAGATGTATTTCACAGTGAGTGACATCAGCAGCCTTGCCAAAGTAGGGCATTTGAATTGTAGTGAGAGTGACTAGCCTAAAAAGTATTGCTCTCTACACAGACAAGCACACACACACACACAGTTGCCAGGTCTGGGATTAGATCTCCTACCTAATTAGTTTATCACACTACAGCAGTATGCTGTTATAGGACGTGCCACAGAGATTACTGGGCTATAACTTTCCCAAAGGTGTATTTCTAAGTGGATGACCTCAGCAGCCTTGTCATAGTAGGGCTATGGGGAGAGCAGTGTTTGTGCATGGGCCATAACCCATTTATCTAGAGGTTGACACACCACATGCAGGCGCACAAAGGGTTATATTCAACAGGTACTTGTATACAGCTGCTAGATGACTACTTCCTTGTACAGTCATGTCGCACAGCTAGCACTTGAACCACATAGTCTGTAATGCTGATGGATACTGGTGGCTAATGTCTACAGTGATTGACATTTAGACCTCATGTGGTTGTAGCCATTTGGCTGTGTGGTGGGTGGGACAGGACTCATAATGGATGGCTTCTTGTCACAGTCACTCTCTTCCATACATCTGTGTACGTCTACGTTTGGCTTATTATAGTGTGTTGTCCATGGATATATGTCTGTATTCCTATCCACTGTGTGTGCAAAGCATGACTGGTGCATACTGAGGCATGTCTGCACTAACATCTGCAACTGTCAGATATGTATGGTCGACTGTTGTTTGCAGACATGGGCTTCATTTGTTTAAGTGAGTGAGCATGCCCAGTATGACCTTTCAGTATGTTGTTGTTTGACATTGCCTTCATTTATCTAAGTGTATGTGCATGCCCAGAATGCCCTTCTGTACAGAATGTGTGTATCGATTCCAGGTAGTATGTATTCCAGTGCAGACCTTTGTGATGTACACCTACAGGTAGCAAACTGTTTCTGCAGGGTATCATTCGATCATTTGGCAATATAGGGAAAAAGTGTGCAGGGGATAGTGTGTACTGTAGGTGATTGTGTCTGTGCTACTTCAGCTGCAAGGTACTGCTGCTAGCAGAGATATTCAGACATGTGTACTGTTATACACCATGATATTTTCTGTCCTCATGTACTGTCAGGTGGACATTACTGCTCGCAGTGATGTCTTGGGGGACAAGGGTGACTGCAGCTGTGGGTGGTATTGTGGGCAGATGCATACATATTCATGGTAAGTTATGTCATTCTGGAGGGGGAGCTGCAGACACTTGCTGCTGGGTCTGTGTATCCAGTTCAGCACCTTGTTACAGTGCTGGCAGAGAATTCCATACTTGTTCATCCATTGACATGACAGTATGGCCTTATATTGCTTTGGCAGTACATCACAGCTGTACAGATTCACACAGGTTACCCAGAGGAAGGGGTCATGAGTCAGGACATTACCCCTGTTGTGGTGTACAGGCAGGTATGCAGCCACCCATTTATGTGTTTGCAGCCAGGGATAGTGTGTGCACACAGCTTTGTGCTGGACCTTGCACATTCCATGCTGCCCATGCTCCCACCACCCCCTGTTATTCTATCCTCTTTCATACATTATGCATACATTCTCTGATACTTTCCCTAAGGTTATCACCCCATCAGAGTTGTATGTTGGTGTTGGCCCACAGTTCATGCAGTAGGACATGGTGGACATGTTACTGTGGTTTGTCCACATGGCATTGCATATGGCTTATGTGGAGTGTATGTTGTTATTTGGGTGTCCATGACATAACATGCATTGACAGTACATGTGGGCCATTAAGTGTTGATGTGGGCCAGGTGTGGCAGGCTGTTGCATTCTGTCAGTCCTACAGTCTCATAATGCCATACAGTATATTCTCCTGTGGTGACAGGGTAGGCGTGCTAGGTGTTCATGCCAAAACCTTCTATCAGTCTTGTTCAGGTGGTGTGGATAGTGGCAGGGTGCTACCTATGGCTAGCGACACATCTGCATGGGACACCTGCACTACATGCTGCATTCTTTCGCTATTGCCATATACAAGTGGGGGTCATATTGTACCCATTCCCCACAGCAGGGATACAACCAGAGAGGTACCTGTGGGTGGTGTTTGGTTGAGCTGGGTGCATGTGTGCTATGGGCACTACTTGCATCTGACACACAGGAATGCATTGGGCATTCCAGGTATGCTGGCATGTGCAGGTACATCAGCTGTTTCCCAATACATCACCCATAACTCCTATGTGATCTGCAAGTGTTCGGGCAGACAACACCGGTATCCCCTACTACAGACCAGTTAATGTGATGTATACCTGTACAAACATTCCAAGCATGTCTCCATTTCACAGTGTCACAATATATACTGTATGTCTGAGGTAGTTCTCCCTGTGTACTGCTTGTATATCTAGCCCAGCAGCCATGCCATGTCAGTCTTTCAGATGGTGACACATATTACCACCATACATTTACAATGGCTTACTGCTAGCATGTGTTATACTGGTGGGTATTGTCTTTGGCACTGCAGTTGTGAGGATTTGTCCCTGTCTTTAGCAGTAGTGGGCAATGACCACCAGGTCTTACCTCAACATGCATACATACTGACCACTCTCACACAATATGAAACACACACCAACCTAACACACACATACCTGCATATTGTGCAGATGCTACAACCTATCCTGCTACCTTGGCCACCTCTGTGCATCTGTGCTCCACTGGTATTATACCTACACATACATGTTACTACATTTCTACATAGGGTTGTGGGGGGCACACCTGACTGTTCTGATGTGTGTACATCAGATTGGAGGAGCACACCAGACCATTACTACATTTATAAATAGGTTTGCGGGGGCACACCTGACTGTTACTATGTTTCTAAGTAGGGTTGGTGGGAGCACACCTGCCTGTTTCTACATTCCTACACAGGATTGTGGGAGGGGGCACACTTGACTGTTACTACATTTCTATGCGGGATTGGGGAAGGGGGAACAGTTGTCTGTTTCTACATTTCTACACAGTGGTTGGGACGGGGCACACTGGACAGTTACTACATTTCTACACTAGATTGGGAGAAGGGGCACACCTGACTGTTTCTACATGTCTACATAGGCATGGGGAGGCACACCTAACTGTTACTACATTTCTACACAGGATGGGGGGGCACACCTGACTATTTCTACATTTCTTTACAGGATTGGGGAGGCACACCTGACTGTTTCTACATTTCTACACAGGATTGGGGGGCACACCTGAATGTTACTACATTTCAACGCAGGATTGGCGGGGGCACACCTGACTGCTACTACATTTCTACACACCATTGTGGGGGGCACACCTGACTGTTTCTACATTTCTACATAGGATGGGGGGACACCTGACACCTGTACACATTTGCTTTAACTGTACTGGTATGTCAGGTACTCCATTTCATTCTGTATTCTAACCTATCATGCTGACTAGAGGCATATAAGTGTACTACAGGTCTTAGCTTTGATTGACCTACATATTATTTTCTGATTCCTACCCTTCAGAACTAACATCCCATTGCCTGACCTGCTGTAGTCTGTCTGTGTAGGCTTGGGGGAGGGTTACCCATAGGCATCATTCAGAAGCCATAGCACAGCCTTTGTTTGTGTTTGTCTACACCTGTCCTGCTGGCTGAGACTGTTGTTGGGTATGTGAACCTCCCTGACAGGCATGTGTGAGTCATATGGACATACATGTGGCCCAGCACATTTTCTGCAGTGGGTTTTGTCACCTTGTGTACTACTGGCTACTATGGTGGCACTACTATTTAAATCAAAAACTCAGTTTGAATGACAATAAAACACTCAATATTTATTAAAACAAAAAACAACAGGTAAGCGCTTTCATTCACAAGGAACTTCTTCAGACCTGGTTGTCACACATATAAAATTCACATTTATAGTTTGCTCAAGTCACATGACCCAAAACATTAGCAGTGTTTTAACCCTTTCTTACATAACACTGCTTTAACGTTTTCCATATCATTCATACCTGGATCTGCACCTATGTTTAGCTTCACTTGCCAAGCATATTCTTTCCAGTTTAAATCCACTTCTGCATCCCATCTCCTGTCTGCATTTAAAACTTGGTCAGTAACAGTAAAACTAAAACCCACTTTAACTCTGTTATGACAGTTAACAACATGTCTTGCTAGGGCATTAGTTACATCCAGTTTTTTGACTGCTGTCAGGTGCTCATAAATTCTGCGATGGAAGCTACGTATTGTTCTTCCTATGTAAAATCCATCATCAGGTGCTCATAAATTCTGCGATGGAAGCTACGTATTGTTCTTCCTATGTAAAATCAATCGCAAGAATTACATAATACTAGATACACAATTAATTTAGAATTGCAGTTGTAATTCCCCTTGGAATTAATAGTAAAGTCCCGAGCCTTTACTACTATTTTATTCCCCAGTAACAAAAACTTACAATGATTGCAGTCTTCACATCTTGACATCCCATTATAAGCAATAGGAGTATTACATTTTTGGATTTCTAAAAAATCCTTAAGACTTTTCCCTATTTTTGTGACAAAAGTAGGACTCTCATATAAAAAAAGCACCTAACTCTTGGAAACTCTTCAAAAAATTCAAATTATTTGTGATGATCTGTTTAATACCATACATATCTACTGAATTTTCCAATGTACAATTCAAATTATAATCTCCACCTTCACTATTTCTTTCAACATCCTTTATTGTCCCTTTCTTCCTAAACGGCCTTAATTTTATCTATTGCTTCACTTATTATCCCAATAGGGTAACCCCTGATTTATTTATTTTTCTTAACATCTCACATTCTTCCAAAAAATACTCATCTTCTTCACTGGGTCTATTGATTCTATCAAGCTGACCAAACACAAATTTATTTTTCAAGCTCACACTATGTAAATTGCTATATTCCAAGTAGCTGTTACTCTAGACATTGTTTTAAAAAAATGTAACCAAGATTTCCCCCCCTTTCTTGTATACAGTCAGATCCAAGTAATTCATACTAATTCTACTTCTATTAAAAGAAAACTTTAAATAGCTTGTAACAGAATTTAAATATTCACAGAATTTCAACAATTCCAACTCAGAACCTTCCCATAAAAAAAACAAGTCATCAATAAAGCGTTTGTAAAAATAAATATTGCTAGAAAATGTAGAATTAAAAATAAATTCTCTTCCCCAACTAGTCATGAGCAAATTGGCATAGCTCGGGGCCATAGCTGCTCCCATAGCCACACCTTTATTTTGTTTAAAAAATTTATTGTCGAAGCTAAAAAAAATGTAAGACAATATTACATCTAAAAGTTCAGCCAACAGACTAATCTCCTCACCATTAAAATCAGGACAACCCCTCAGCACCCCTGTAACTCTCTCAATTCCTTCTTTATTGGGAATTACAGTGTACAATGAACATACATCAGCAGTTACTAACCACGTGTTATCTCTCAGGGAAACATTCTTCACACTTTCTTTAAAATCAAACGTATCCTTAATATATGATTCAGCTGAAATCACTGCTTTTTGCAAGCATCTATCTACATAGATAGCCATGGACTCAGTTGTACTACCATCATTGGCCACTATAGGCCTAAAATTTGGTGAATCTAAGTCCTTATGTATTTTGGGAAGGCTGAAAAACCTTCCCAGCTTGGGTGTACTCACACAAAAGTAACCAGCCAAATCATTGCTGATTCTTCCTTCAACTAACCATTCTTCAGTGTGTTTATAAAATTAAAACTTTTATCTATATCAATCCAATTCACTTCTGCATAAAAATCAGCATCAGGCAATAACTCATAGATGCTATTTTTATAAAAAGCATTACCTTTGTCAGCCTTAGTGATATAAATATCTTTATCATCCACTAACAACTGCAAAGCATCCTTCTCAGTCTTAGTTATATTATAAATACAACTTTTGTTGTGTTTATTCAACAATTCCCTGACTTCTTTTTCACATGTAAGCAAAAATGCTTCTAACTCTGGCCTTAAGGTGCGATTAAATCACTTGTTTTTTTAAAACAATGTTGTTTACATGCCCTGTCTTGAAAAAGACATTTCAAATTAATTTTTTGCACAAAACCCCTTAAAGCATTTATCACAGACACAATATTTGCCCTTGACGATGGCACAAAATTATGTCCTTTACTGGGAACATTTATTTGTTCTATATTAAGTGTCACTGCGGACAAATTTACTATTTTAAAATTCAGATTTACAGTACCTTTGGTTAATGATCATCCTATTTCCAATGGTGCTGCTGGTAACTCTCTCCAGCTCCTTTCTGCACATTCCATGCTTTTGTTTCTTGCTGGCAGCAACACTGTTCATTCCTGTTCATATAAAAATTCGCATTGAAATTTTTGTTGCTGTTGTTGAACTTCTTTTGCCCTTTGTTGTGAAAAATGTCTTTTTCCAACCATAGCCTTGTTGATTCTGTCCCCATGACTGCTTTTTGGACTCCCAAGCTTGTTGTTTGCCGACCACCTGTGCCCAGCTCCTTGCTCCTGTTCCTCCATCTTGGTAAACATCCACGCACTGAAAAACCTGTTTGCTGGTTCCTTCCTGCACTTTTCAATCACGGCAACATTACCATTTGGTTCATTGCTGCTGGATGAATTCTCTTTTCTTTTGGGAATCGCTCCCAGATCCAATGAGTCCACAGAATTAACTCTTTGCAGAGATTTTGTAGATTTTGCAGAGCCAACCTTTTCAACAACTCCATTGCCATTGTCCAGCAATGCATTGCTCGATGTATCGTGCAAAGTAAAGCCAGAGGGAATCACCAGAAAACTAGAATTTGACTGTTGTTGTATGGAAAACATCTTGGGTGAATTGCCATTCAAAGAAGCCATAAAAATCCAAAATCCGAACAAGTCTCCACAGTTTTTAACCCCTTCTTACATAACACTGCTTTAAAGATTTTAATGGTGAGGAGATTATTCTGTTGGCTGAACTTTTAGATGTAATATTGTCTTACAATTTTTTTGTTAAAAAACTGCTAATGTTTTGGGTCATGTGACTTGAGCAAACTATAATTGTGAATTTTGTATGTGTGACAACCAGGTCTGAAGAAGTTCTTTGTGAATGAAAGCACTTACCGGTTGTTTTTTGTTTTAATAAATATTGAGTGTTTTATTGTCATTCAAACTGCATATTGGATTTATTACAACTGGAACTGTGGAGACTGACACCAGTATTTGTTACTCATCTCATGGTGCCACTATAGGTGTCTACTATCTGCTGGCATACCATTCAGCCAACCGATTCCCTTGCATGCTCACATCCATACCATAGATACAGGTAACAACAAATTCTACTCCATTCGGCAATTGGTAGGTTGAGTGACTTACCTTGTGGGTGTGCCAGTATTGAGGGTGGTGCTGTAGGGCTGCCTATGTTGGATGCACATAGTACACTCCCTACACATGGTTGGGCACAGGTAGTGTCATGTTTGGCATCCCTTTTACTGTATGTGTGAATCAGAGAGATGTGTAATTCCCTAGATCCCTCCTGTGTCAGTGTATGTGCTATGCGTTGCCTCTTTGCCAAGGCCAGGGCATACTCTGCCTACTGGGGCAGGCTCAGGTTGTTCTTCCTCTGAGTCACTCTGTGCCTGTGCAGGCCTTGGCAATGGTGGGGGGCTGTGTGTCCCTGCCCCATACTGTTCCTGCTGCAGCTGTTTCCGCAGGATCATATTGTGTAGCATGGCACATATGATGACAATTTAGGTACATGTAGCAGGTAAGTACTGCAAGGCTCCACCAGATGTGTCCAGGTACCAGAACCATGACTTGAGCATCTCAAACACATGCTCTGTTATAATTCTGGTCTGTGCGTCTGCCTCATTATGGAGTTCTTGTTCATGTGTGTATGCATTTCTGATGGGTGTCATCAGCCACGGCTCCAGTGTGTACCCAGCATCCCCCACTAGGTGACTGTAAGGGATGTCTCCAATGGCAAATCTCTGGTACAGCTGCATCAGATGCCAAATGTGGGAATTGTGATAGCTTCCAAAGCAGCCAGCACACACATTCATTATTATGCCCTGGGCATTGCACACGACCTGGCAGTTGATGGAGGGGAAGCCCTTGCGGTTGATGTAGACCCTACCCCTCTTACTGGGTGGTACTTTGATGCATATGTGCATGCAGTCTATAGCACACAGTACCTCAGGGTGTTCTGCTGTTTTGTGGAACAGTTCCATATTGCTGGCCAACGCCTCATGGGTGTTGGGGAAATATACGTTCTCACTGGCATGTGCTGACATGGCATCCAGGAACTGGTGGAGTACCCTGGATGCTGATGCCTGTGAGATCCCCACCATATCCCCAGTTGGCCTTTGGAAGGTACCTGTAGCTAGTATTCTTAGGCCTACACATACCTTGGTATCCACTGGGATGGATTCCCCTCTGTTAGTTCTGTGTGCCAGGCATGGCGGGCACAGCTCAATAATTTGCTGTAAGAGGTCCCTGTCCACCCTATAGCACTCCACTATCTTAAGCTCATGTAGCCCCTGGTAGGTTACCCTGGGTCTGTACACTCTTCTCCATCTCCTCATTGCATTCACATCCTCACCACACTCAGCGTCTTCCACATGTTGTTGTATGATAGCTATTGCAGCCCCTATCATTTTGTTGTTTTGTTTGTTAAAAATTCCACGCTTGTATACACTGGTGGTATAGAGTACGGGAAAAAACAGAGGGAAAGGTGTTTGCATAGTTTATAGTAGTGTTCAGGGCTGGGCAGGTCTGCTGCCTGAGTAACTGGCTAATTCTGATACATGTAACCTGCAAGCTATGCTAGTTCTCCTAGATTACCTTCCTACTGCTGTTTTCCCTTCCCATTGCCTTTTTGTTTAAGCCCAGGGGCACACCACGCAAATGCAGTGCTCAAATGTGCACAGAGCTGCTAGTTCCTGGTTTACTTTTTCTTTTTCATTTAAAATCTGGTGCACGGCATGCACACCAGCTTAGGCAATGTAAAGAGAGCTAGGCAGCCTCAGACACACCCCCTTGCCTAGCTGTCCCAAGCTAGGAGCAAACCCAAGCCACAGGGCTCCAATCCACTTACAGTATGTCTGACACCCCCCCTATGATGTCAGCTAACTCCTAGGCTTGCACCAAGCTATTCCTGCTCTCACACTGTTGGGAGCTGACTAGCATGCAGGGGAAACCTGAGATTCACTATCATTCCCTTCATTTGCATAGGATTGCCTGCTAATGCATAGTTATATATCCCACACTGAGCCTCCTGCCTTGACAGCCACTATTCACTGGCCATGTTGTCTTCTGCCTGCCATTGGGTATAATGGCAAAATAGTGATTTTAGTTAGAATGCTTATTTTACATTTATTTTCTTATTTTCCCTCCCAATCCCATTTGCGGGCCGCTGCCCTACGCTTAAACAGCCGAGATCGGCTAAAAAAATAAAAGATTATTTTTTTTTTATTCAAGTGTTTTCCATGCAAATAGCTTTATACTTGGCCATTGGTATGCTTTCTACATGATATACATCCTTTATTTGGATCTGTCATGGCTCTGTTTTATAATTTGCAGAAATATACTCCGTTACTGGCGGAGTACATTTCAGCAGATTACACTAGTCCTGTATGGCCGGTTTCCAGCTTCCTGGATCACAAATTCACCTCATTTGCATGGATTTCTCCTGTAAATGGGATAATTTGCATACAGGGGCTGAGTCCATGCAGGACTAGTGTAGGAGCGCTCGTGCACACCCCTACAGGTTATTCCTAGATTGCACGGCAGACATATTGCCTGCTGGAGCTCCTGCGCTAATCCTGTATGCTGTGCAAGGCTTGCAGAATCTGGGGGACTGTGTTTTACTGTAGTGATTGAAACAGTTTCATTGTTTAATTGTTTTGATGTTTCTTTCTTTCATTATTAAATCTAAAAGTATATAAATACATAAATAAATAAATAAATAAATAAATACATAAATAAATAAATAAACAAAGTTCCAAAGCAAAGCAGTTTAAAAAAGCATTTCTTAGCACATTCTTTGTTTATATATTTCACACTTACCCATTAATTGCAAGGCTTCGTGAAGTCTGTTTTAGAGGCTGGCAACTGTAATTTTGAATTCTCATGAGAGAGACCTACAATTAAAATTGAAAGCATGTATAAATATGTCTTTGAAACTTTAGTGGGAGGCTTTTTCACAACAGGATAAATATGAAAAGAACATATTCTAAAGGAAAATATGTTGATCTTCAGTTAGAAACAGACCCCATTCCTTTTACATAAAATTTAAGATCACTTTATCAGAGGATAAAAGGTCATAAACTCATTTCTGCCCACCAGAGAGACCCTCTTACTAACCACTGTATTTTTATCATGAATAAAGTACATACATTACATGGGCCATAACCAAAAAGGAACAGTTTAATACAAATATCCTTTATTTTTTAATTAAGGTAAATATATTCAGTTTTTCAGTCTGCAGAATGTAACTATTCATTTTTTGCTTACTAATTATTGTCCAATTTAATGTGTGACATTTGTGTATCAGAAAGATAAATCTTTAAGGTTTTTATTGCCATGCTTCCTACCCACACATTTATCAAGACCATGCTTTTCACAAGTTCTGAAATAAAATATCAAAAAATGAATAAAACAAAATGTAGCTAATGAGAAATATTACGGGTGCCACTGAGACACTAGCTATTTTCCAGTAAAAAATGTAGCAGTGTTTTGTTGCCAAAGAAACTGGAGCCATAGCTCCCAGTGCTTAACTACTGATGTTGCTGTGCTGGCTTTCCTCATTGTTAGCTGCATTATTAGCAGCCCAGCAGGAAAGGATCATGTGTGGTATGCATGGTAGGAGCAGTGGGATGGCATGGTGCTGTATTCCTGTGTATGGAGTAGTTATTGCACTGACCTGACTATGTGCTGAAGTTATCATGCTAGCATGAATAAAGTACAGCACTTAGGACCCAGAATAATATAATGATCTAGCCTCATGCACACAGCAAGAGACTCATTATGATAGGCTGTGGGTGGAGGATTGGAGACAAACTACTCAGCTGTTACTAGGCTAGGTATGTATAACACAACATGGCAGGTCTCACCAGGCACATAGCAAGGACTTTTGTAATTTTATGCCTCACTGTAAGACCAATCTATAAGCAGGCTTACATCAGGGGCCAGATTCAAAAAGACTTGCTCTCAGTGTAAGTTACCTACTTCTGTGTAAGGCCTATTTATAAACAAGGAGGCAAGATTTAAAAACGACTACTTTCAGTGTAACTGTTCAGTTCCACTGAGAGCAAGTCTTTGGAAATAGGGCCCTATATTTCTGCAATGGGCATAACCATGTCTTCCAAAGTTATAGTGTTGAGCTTAATGTAGGTATACAGTACACAGACTGATATTCTCAGGAAGGTTGCTTGAGTTAAAACTCAAGCTTATTTCAAGCATAAATGCAAGAAACAATCTTGCCTTAGATGTGAAATTTATGAATGGGGTTAGTGTTACAGACCTGGTTAAGTCTGGGCTTTAGACCATTTAACATGAATTTTATGCATTAGGATATTCTTTTGGAGGCTGTGTGAATTAAGATATCAGCTTATCAAATGTATAACTATAATCAATAGTCTGACACAGGCTGTATTATATGAGGACAGTATTAAAATTGGAGTTAAAGGAAAGCAGACATATTGTCATATGGTATTTATTCTAAAAGGCAACCACACTCATACAGGCTGATAATATAATTAATACTTTAATAATAAAGCTGCATGCTAAATTAAAATGTATCCCCAACAATTACCTTAAGATAGGTCCTTCTTACCTGTTGTCCACCTTTTAGTTTACTTGGCCAAAACATCCAGACAAGAGAATGGGAACTGGTGTTGTCCTACTTGCATAAACATATTTCGAAATTATATGGCTTTTTGCAGTTATTTGTGACTTAGAGACATATTACTGGAACATCTTTATTTGATTCGCAGTTACTCAAGCACACTGCCTTGAGTTGTCACATACTCAGATGTTGTTCCTTTATCTGTAGAGTGAGATTGGTTTTAATCAAAAGTTAGTGAGTTTTGGTTGGTTTGAGGTCAGCACACCTAGGAGAAAGAACAAGTCAGCATTTCAGCTTTCAATAGCTGTCATTCTTTCTCTATTGTGCAAAGACATTGGAGTAAGAATAATACAGCTTCAGAGATGCAGAAGGATCGATATTTTGTTGCATTTACTCAGAAAAAAAATGGAAGCTTGAGCACATGTATTAAGAATTTCAGTGTACTCAACATGTTATTAATCTTAACCAAAATAAAATGCACCAAGGCTAAAGTGACGATATATGACTAAAAACCTAAAAGCAACTCCACCACAGCATAAGAGGACCACAAATTATAGTTTTTAGCGCAGTATCAATTTATTAGTTACTATTCGTCACAAGACTTCTTCAGAAACAAGTAAAAAACAGAAACTGCTCGACAGTTAAATACAGAAGAACAGATGTAAAAAATAATCAAAATGGCCCATCAAGTAAGACTAAAACAAGTTAACCCTTAAAAGGCCAAAATCACAAAACCAAATAAAAACTTAATAATGTCCCTATCCTAAGAATATGTAATGTTCACCTCTCTATTTAAAAAAAAAAAACATTTAATATTGACAGTATCATTAAGACCTGGTGGAAAATAGGAAGCAAGGCGAAACTGCCATACAGCTTCTCTCCGCTCAACAAAGTTCTTATAATTGCCACCCCTAAGGGCCTTTTTCACTACTTCAATAACAGAAAAAAATGAACTTTTTCCAGTTCCTACAATGCAAATTATGCTTAAACAAAGCATTATTTGAGTTTTTACTTTTAATAGCATAAAAATTCTCCTGAATTCTTTTCCTCAAACTCCTTGTACTCATACCAACATAAAAAGCTGGACAGGTGGAACATAAAGCAATGTACACTATCCCTGTCACACCACAGTCCAACTTCCCAGGAACTGGAATAGTCCAATCTAAATGTGCAAGTGAAATGAAAGGACCCTCAGAAATGAACCTATAGGCTCTACAGCCCAGGCATTTATACATGCCATGTTTGCCAGACCCAGTCTCAAAAGAACACATCTTTGTACCGCATGTTTCCAACATGTGTTTGATACTCTGTTTTTTCTTATATACAAAGAGTGGATGCTCACCCAACACCTTCATAAGATCATTATTGCCTGTAATAACCTTTCAGTTCTCCTCAATAATTTGACATACATCATAGTTATCCATACTCATGTCAAGACAAAATCTAGGGTACTTACAATTACCCCCATCAATCTTTTCCCCAGTGTCAAGATCACTTTTCTTTAAAAAAAAAACTTTTAATAAGATCAGAGGGAAATCAGTAGGTCTCCTCATAATAATTTCCTGAGCTGCTGCATCAACCATATCTACCAGATATCCTCTATCCAGAAACAGAGCTTTAATAAAACCTACTTGTAACAAGAAAGTACTATCCTTAACAGTCATATGGGATGCCTTAATAAATTGCCCTCTTGGAATGTTTCTCTTCATAAACTTAGGATGACTACTTTTATAATCAACATAGCTATTACAAAAAGTACTTTTGTGATGAATACTACTAATGAAGGTGTTGGTACTAGCAGTCCACTTGATGTTAATATCCAAAAAAGAGACCTTAGAACCTTGTTCTCCACAAATAAATTTTAAAAAAGAAGTACTCTGTGATAAAAAACTCACAAAAGCATTAATATTAAAATCCTTGCTTCTAGCTATGAAAAACAAATCATCTGCAAACCTTTTATAAAAAACAATGTTTTTAAACAAAGAAATGAATGGCAAAATCTCTAAATCCCACCACCCCACCACTAAGTTGGCATATGTGGGACCAACGGTAGTCCCCATAACAACTCCCTTTAATTGCTTATAAAAACAGTCATTAAACATGAAATAATTATTTTCCAAAAGTAAGTCCAGGAGTGCCATGTAGGCATGAATCGCGTTTATATAACGTTATCAAAAGATGAAAATAGCTAACACTATTTCATCGACCCCAAAACATCTAAACATGAGAATATCAAACATTCAGAACAGCGAATTTTTTCCCATGGAAAAAAATTGCTGCTCCGAAACACATAAACACAACACAAGCACATCAAACAAACGGCAACCACACACATACACTTAAATTCCTACATCTAACGCTACACTAGACTAAACATACACTACTATTTACCTACTTACCTTAACCCAAACCCTAATCCTAAGGTCTGTCACTATCGCACACTCACCTAACCCACGCCCTAACTCACTTAAACCGCCCCTAACCCTAAAGTCTGTCACTATCACACAAGCCTAACCTGCCCAAACCCTAACTCACTTAACCCTCCCCTAACCCTAATGTACAAACAATCGCACACTTACCTGAACCCAACCAGTAACTTTTCACCACAGTGCTAAGAATAGCGAAGCCACAGAAACGGCCAACCAAATTCTTTCCCGAGGAAAGAATTCGCTGTTCTGCAGCTTTGCTATTCCTAGCATTCGCTGAATAGTGTTCAATATCAGAACATTCAAAGTTTTAATACTTCAATTTTCTGATATAGACCCTATGAATCATACTGTTACTTAAACCAGAATATTTCCCCAGAAACCATCTGATGAAATCAACACCAGAATCCTGTGGAATACAGGTAAATAAGGATAAAATATCAACAGTAAACATGGTGAATTCTTCTGATACATTAGAAGAGACATAAGAAAAAGATCTTAATTTGCCCCAAAAATCCCAGGAGTCAGCAATGTAAGAAGGCAAATTCTGAACAAAAGGCTTAAAAATGAAATCCAAAAACATAGAGATGCAATCAGTGCAGCTTCCAGAGGCAGAAATAATAGGTCTAAATGGGGGATTTGTAGTATTTTTGTGCAATTTGGGATCCTAAATAGAATGCCCACTTTGGGATCCTCTACATATAAAAATTCAAAAAGTTCTTTAGTAATTACTCCATTCATCAGGAGATCATATAAACTATTATAAATACTTCCAAAGCTGTGTAAAACCTCAAACGTAGATAACTTCCTATATTCTTCATTGTTAGCCAACATAACTTCAATGGCAGTAATATATTGAGCACAGTAAAAATAATAAAATTAAAAAAAATAAAAATAAAAAGTATTAATCTGTTTTGTTGTGTTGGTGGTAGTGGTGTAGGGCCTTAACTTTTAGTATCAAATAAGAATGAAACCAGTGCTGAAAATATTCTGAGTTAAATTAATTTAAAATGAACAAACAAAACTGCATCCAAGTCAATCATTTTTTCAGTTCTGAGATCTTCATTATACAGTAGGAATCACTCTGAAATACATTTTAAATGGATAAAGTGGGATTACATGACTATAAGACAGAAATCAAAAAACTTTGCATTACATGTCTGAAATCTGAAATGAGCAACAAGGAAAGCAGCTTATTTAAACTTAATTCAAAGTGCTTTTAATAGTAATGCTGCCATTGAGATACTGGAGAGGGGATAGCCTCTAAAAGCAACTGTGAAAAGTTCCTTCCTGTCCAAAGAAGTGTTCTGATCACCTCCAGCCTCCAATATAATATATTCATGCATAAAAATAATGGAAGAACACATACATAGATATAAGTACATCATACTGCATGTCTTTTTTAACTACACAGATGTGCTCATAAATGCACCAGTTAAGCATTCTGGTCATTTATCTTACACAATAACTGCCATGGGATTTGGAAGTCACCACATATGCCACCAAAGTGGAATCATGGTTATAAGGGTTATCTGCCTCATATGTCTTGATATGAAAGAAAGCAACATAAGGAGTATTAGTCAAATATTGGCATTGACCACAAAGTCCATATGCAAAATAGTCTTTCTTTTTATTAGAAGAGGGTACATCATGTTTAAAGCATATATATATATATATATATATATATATATATATATATATATGAAAAATAGCAACATAAGGAGTATTAGTCAAATAATGGCATTGACCTCAAAGTCCACATGCAAAATAGTCTTTCTTTTTATTAGAAGAAGGTACATCATGATTAAAGCATTTATATATATATATATCGCCAAATGCTCATTTCACCAAAACTCATTTCACCGAGACCAAATGACTGAAAACACATTTCACTGAAAATAGTACAGGCAGAGTATATGCCCTTTTCCCCACTGTAGTGCGACCCTGGATTTAGAATATATAAGTAGGGGGTGTGGGGGGCATAGCCGCCCACGTAATGTTGTTAAAAACTACCACCTTACCTAGTTAATAGGAACTAGACAGTATAAAACTAAGCTAGGTGGGGGGCTATGCCCCCACACCCCCCAAGCTAGCTGGAACATAAAAACATTCTTTCAGATAATGAGTGGTCTGACAAAATAAAGATGTACACAAGATTTTTGGATGACATTTTTATACTGTTTAAGGGTACTGTATCCGAAGCCCAGAGTTTTGTGCAATATCTTAACAGCAGCACCAGTTTTTTCAAGTTCACTCACACATATCATGAGAATTCCATTACGTATTTAGACATTGAATTAAAAAAGAATATAGAAGAACAGCGCTATGTAG
Source organism: Protopterus annectens (assembly GCF_019279795.1). NCBI lineage: Eukaryota > Metazoa > Chordata > Ceratodontiformes > Protopteridae > Protopterus > Protopterus annectens. The sequence continues at coordinate 36,268,369 of NC_056742.1, read as the reverse complement.
CCAGGATCTACCGTAAACCCACATATTCTAACACCATGCTTCACTACACAAGTTGCAATCCTATACATCAGAAAAGATCTGTACTTAAAGGACAACTTGTCCGTGCAGCAAGGATGGTGACTGATGAAGTGACTTTCCTTGAAGAATGTGAGACACTTAAAGTTATGTTTCTAAAGAGAGGTTACCCGGACACATTGGTCCTTTATTTGGTAAATGAAGTCGTAAACAAAAGGAGAGAAGGGTTTTATAAACCACTTCTTAGACCTACTATTAGGTCAGCCACTTCAGAAGAGGATGTGAATTTGGAAGTAACCATTAATACATATCATGATTGTACACAAACAGCTGGTGTAGCCTCTAGAAAGATTTCAAGTAGTTTTGTCACCTCATTTTGTTTGGAAGTCAAAGCAATTGAGGTTATATTTAAAAGAAACTGGAGCATCTTCATGATGGAACCAGATGTGTTGGAGAAGTTGGGTAATTCACCATCTTTTATTTACAGGAAGAACAGGATCTTGAAACAGATCTTAGAAATGGAACCACAGACCTGTAGTAGATCTTGTGGTACATTTAAATGTGAAAACTGTAACTATTGCAGATATATAGCAACAGGGACAAAATTCACAGTAGGTACCTTTAAGGTAAAAACTAAGGGTAGATTTAACTGTAACTCTAAATCTGTTGTCTACCTGGCTAGCTGTGTAGCCTGTCCAGCATATTATGTTGGTAAGACGGACAGAAAACTAAGAGAGAGGATTTATGAGCACACATACCATATTAGAAAAAAGTCACCTTTAACGCATTGCCAAGGCATTGTGCTTAACACCCAACACACCACTTTCACTTTAGAGTGATTTGTCAGGTTACTGTTAATCTAAAAGGGGGTCCTTATCATCTAATTTTGGTAAGACAGGAGTTGATTTGGCAACTGCGTCTCAACTCTTATAACCCCCAGGTTTGAATGAAGTCACTTCCATTGCCTGTATTCTGAAATTAAAGAGCCTAATGTACTAGACAAGTCTTTTGTCTAACTAATTCTTTTAAACAGCTCTATTTGTAGTTGAGTAAAAGAATGCTGTTTTTTTGCTTCATGTTTTAAAAAATGTTTAAAAAAGTTTTTAAAAAATTTTTTAAAAAATATGTCTCATCTTACATCTCAGCTTGCTTCACCCTTGTTTGTGATTTGTGAAAGCATTACAGTTGAGTCAATCAACACTGGTTAAAGTTGAAATTGCAGTCTCTTATTCTATTTTATTTTATTTTATTTTGAGTGCAGCATTCTTTTAGTCCACTTGGAGCGCTCTTGGAACTCATAACAATGTGTATATAAACATTAACGTTTACATTTATATATATATTTTCCATAGTTTTTTCATCGTTTTTATCACATATTTTAAGAGTTACACTCTGTCCTCCTAAATGCAGTGATTTAATGTGTCTTTATTTGTGCACAAAAGCAGCTATACATTTTTGTTCTTTACAGGTTTTCACAGTTGCTGTTTTTGTATTTGACTTGTTGCTGATGTCATGTGTACAAGCTTAGTTACTTAATTACTTATGCAACACCATTGGTTAATATTTTTTGAAACCACCATGTGGTCTGTATAAAAGTGAGCACTTGTGCTACTGTTGTAGGTCTGAAGAAGTCTTCTAAATTATGATGAAAAGCGCTTAACCGTTTATTTTTGTATCATACTGTTTAGTTGCAAAGTAATAAATCTGTTTTTACTTTTTTTCGCTTTGGAGACTTTGTGTCCTTGAGCCTTCATTTGTTTCCTGAGTTGCAGTTTGGATTTGTTTGTTTGGATTAATGTTACATGGATATTATGCTCAACTATACCATGTGTCAGTTGTAGTTAATAAATATTGGTAATAAAATCATGTTTATAGAAGTTTAATAAAGGTCGTCAAATGTCATTCGGTGTGATGTGTTTACTGAAGGGGACTGGGACAATATGTTTATTTTGCAAACTGATCCACATAATGCAAAGAATGATATTATTTGTGAAGGGATGTAATGTGTATGCTAATACTGTTTGCACAATTTCTTCAGTGGGCTCAGAAATTCATTCATATTATCTATGTAGTAAACACTAGACAGAAATGCAATGCATAAATGGTAATTTTTAAACTTAAGCTAGGTACTAATCATGAGTGTAACATCATTACTGAAAGATTTTCTCAGATAGCTGGGCTTGAAAATTTCACAGTGAGTCAAACGCCTTATATCTGACATTCTCATTGCAGAGTGAAACTGCTGTATCGAACTAAGATCTGTTGCCTGTATGAAAACTTATATTTCCAGTTGTTGTCAGATCAGCAACGTAATATATTAGGAATGTCTACGTGTGAACAATTAGAACTGATAAAGTGAATTCAGAGTGTAAAATTTTATAATAGGGTGCACAAGAGCACATCACTTTCACTGACAATGATTCACTCAGCCAGAAAAACAATAATTTACACAGCTGTAAAGATAAACTCCCGGATTTTGCAAGGCCTGCACAACATGCAAGATTAGTGCAGGAGCTCCAGCAGGCAATATGGCTGCTGTGTGATCCAGGAATAACCTGTAGGGGTGTGCATGAGCGCATCTGTACTAATGCTGCATGGACTCAGCCCCTGTATTCAAATTATCCCATTTGCAGGAGAAATCCATACAAATGAGGTGAATTTGCGATCCAGGAAGCTGGAAACCAGCTGTGCAGGACTAGTGTAATCTGCAGAAATGTACTCCGATAGTAACAGAGTACATTTCTGCAAATTCCAGAACGGAGCCATGACAGCACCAAATAAAGGGCACATATCATTTAGAAAGCATGCCAATGGCCAAAAGGCCATTGGCATGGAAAACAGTTGAAAAAAAAATCAACTTTTATGTTTTTTTAGCTGATCTTGGCTGTTTAAGCGTAGAGCAGCGGCACGCAAATGGGATAAGTGGGGAAATAAGAAAATAAACCTAAAATAAGCATTCCAACTAAGATCACTATTCTGCCATTATAGTCAATGGCAGGCAGAAGACAACATGGCCAGTGAATAGTGGTTTCTAATGGGGAAGGCTCAGTGTGAGACATGTAACTATGCTTTAGCAGGCAATCTTATGCAAATGAGGGGAATGATAGTGAATCACAGATTTCCCCTGCATGCTAGTCAGCTCCCAACAGTGTAAGAGCAGGAATAGTTTGGTGTAAGCCTAGGAGTTTGCTGACATCATAGGGGTGTGTATCCGGCATACTATAAGCGGATTAAAGCCCTGTGGCTCAGGTTTGCTCATAGCTTAGCACAGCTAGGCAAGGGGGTGTGTTTGAGGCTGCCTAGCACTCTTTACATTGTCTAAGCGAGTGTGTGCACTGTATACCAGGTTTAAAAAAAAAAAAGTAAACCAGGAACTAGCAGCTCTGTGCACATTTGAGCAATGCATTTGCATGGCACACCCTCGGCTTAAACAGGAAGGCAATGGGAAGGGAAAACAGCAGTAGGAAGGTAATCTAGGAGAACTAGCATAGCTGGCAGGTGAAATGTATCAGAATCAGCCAATTACACAGACAGCAGACCAGCCCAGCCCAGAACACTACTATAAACTATGCAAACACCTTCCCCTCTGGTTTCCCATACTCTACACCATAGATGTATACAAGCGGGAAACTTTTTACAAACAAAACAAGAAAATGATAGGGGCTGCAGCAGGCATCATACAACATGTTGGCCAACCCACAGTGAGGAGACAGAGAAGAGTGTACAGGCCCAGGGTAACCTACAAGGGTCTACATGAGCTGGAGATAATGGAGCACTATAGGGTGGACAGGGACCTCCTACAGCAAATTGTTTAGCTGTGCCAGTCACACCTGACACACCGAAGGTATGTGTAGGCCTAGGAATGCTAGCCACAGGTACCTCCCAAAGCTAAACTGGGGATATCATGGGGATCTCACAGGCATCAGCATCCAGAGTATTCCACCAGTTCCTGGATGCCATATCAGCACATGCCGATGAGTACTTATATTTCCTCAACACCGATGAGGTGTTGGCCAGCTATATGCATCACTTCCGCCAAATAGCAGAATACCCTGAGGTAGTGGGTGCTATAGACTACATGCACATATGCATCAAAGCACCATCAGGGTAGGGTCTACATCAACTGCAAGGGCCTCCCCTCTATCAACTGCCAGGTCATGTGTGATGCCCAGGGCATTTTAATGAACTAGTGCACTGGCTGCCCTGGAAGATATCATGATTCCCACATCTGGAATCTGATGCAGCTGTACCAGAGATTTGCCAATGGGGACATCCTTTACAGTCACCTAATGGGGTATGCCGGTTACACACTGGAGCCATGGCTGATGACACCAATCAGAAATGCACAAACACACCCGAACAAGAATGCCATAATGAGGCACACGCACAGACCAGACTTATAATAGAGCATGTTTTTGGGATGCTCAAGTCAAGATTCCAGTGCCTAGACACATCCGGTGGAGCCTTGCAGTACTAACTAGCTACAAGTACTCAGATTGTTATGGTATGTGCCATGCTACACAATATTATTCTGCAGAAACAGCTGCAGCAGGAACAGCATGGTGCAGGGCCACACAGTCCGCCACCAATGCCAAGGCCTGCAAAGGCACAAAGTGACTCAGAGGAGGAAAAACCTGAGCCTGCCCCAGCAGGTAGATGGAGGCATGCTCAGTATGCCCTGGCCTTGGTAAAGAGGCAACGCACAGCACATACACTGACACAGTAGGGACCCAGGGAATGACACCTCTCTATGACTCGTACATACAGTAAAAGGGATGCCAAACATGACACTACCTGTGCTCAACCATATATAGGGAGTGTACTATGTGCATCCAACATAGGCAGTCCTCCAGCACCAACCTCAAGACTGGCACACCCACAAGGTAAGTCAATCAACCTACCGATTGCCGAATGGAGTAGAATGTGTTGTTACCTGTATCTATGGTATGGATGTGAGCATGCAAGAGAATCAGGTGACTGAATGATATGCCAGTAGATACTAGACACCCATAGTGGCACCATGACATCTGTAACAAATATGGAGTCGTCATAGTAACCAGTACTACACAGGGAGACAAAACCCACTGCAGGAAATGTGCTGGGTGACATGTGTGTCCATATGACTCACACATGTCAGTCAGGGAGGTTCACATACCCAACAACAGCCTTAGCCAGCAGGACAGGTGTAGACAAACACAAACAGAGGCTGTGCTATGGCCTCTGAATGATGCCTATTGGTAACCTTCCCCCAGTCCTACACAGACAGACTACAGCAGGTCAGGCAGTGGGATGTTAGTTCTGAAGTGTAGGAAGTCAGGCACTAATATGTAGGTCAACCAAAGCTAAGACCTGTAGTACACTGATATCCCACTAGTCAGCATGATAGGTTAGAATACAGAATGAAATGGAGTACCTGACATACCAGTACAGTCATAGCAAATCTGTACAAGTGCCAGGTGTGCCCCCCTATCCTATGTAGACATGTAGAAACAGTAAGTTGTGCCCCCCAATCATGTGCAGAAATGTAGAAACAGTCAGGTGTGTCCCCTCTAATCCTGTGTAAAAATGTAGTAACAGTCAAGTGTGCCCACCCAATCCTGTGCAGAAATGTAGTAACAGTCAGGTGTGCCCTCCCAATCCTGTGTAGAAATGTAAAAACAGTCAGGTGTTTCTTCCCACAACCCTATGTAGAAATCTAGTAACAGTCAGGTGTGCTTCCCCACTCCCATGTAGACATGTAGAAACAGTCAGGTGTGCCCCTACCCCCAATCCAGTGTAGAAATGTACTAACAGTCAGGTATGCCACCCCAATCCTGTGTAGAAATGTAGAAACATTCAGGTGTGTCCCCCTCAATCCTATGTAGAAATGTAGTAACAGTCAGGTGTGCCCCCCTCCACTCCTATGTAGACATGTAGAAACAGTCAGGTGTGCCCCTTCCCCCAATCCAGTGTAGCAATGTAGTAACAGTAAGGTGTGACCGCCAATCCTGCATAGATATGTAGTAACATGTATGAATTGGTATAATACGAGTGGAGCACAGATGCCTAGAGGTGGCCAAGGTAGCAGGATAGGTTGTAGCAAATGCACGATATGCAGGTCCATGTGTGTTAGGATGCTGTGTGTTTCATATTGTGTGAGAGCGGTCAGTATGTATGCATGTTGAGGTAAGACCTGGTGGCTACTGCCCACTACTGCTGATGACAGGGACAAGCCCTTACAACTGCACTGCCAAAGACAATCCCCACCAGTATAACAGATGCTAGCATTAAGCCATTGTAAATGTATGGTGGTAATATGTATCATCATCTGAAAGACTGACATGCCATGGCTGTTGGGCTAGATATACAAGCAGTACACAGGGGAAAGTACCCCATAAATACAGTATATATTGTGTCACTCTGAAATGGAGACACCCTTGGAATTGTACATACGGGTATGCATCACAGTAACTGGTTCTGTAGTAGGGGATACCGGTGATGTCTGCCCGAACACTTGCAGATCACAAAGGAGGTAGGACTGATGTATTGGGAAATAACTGATGTACCTGGACATACCAGCATAACTGGAGTGCCCCATGCATATCTGTGTATCAGATGCAAGTAGTGTCCATAGCACACATGCACCCAGCTCAAGCAAACACCACCCACAGGTACCTCTCTGGTCATATCCCTGCTGTGGGGAATGGGTACAGTATGTCCCCTCCTGTATATGGCAATAGTGGAAAAATGCAGCATGCAGTGCAAGTGTCCCATGCAGGAGTGTGCCTAACTGTGGGTAGCACCCTGCCAGCATCCACAACACCTGATCGAGACTGACAGAAGTTATTGGCATGAACACCTATCACACCTACTCTGTCACCCCAGGGGAATATACTGTATGGTGGTCTGAGACGGTTAGACTGACAGAATGCAATGGCCTGCCACATCTGGCCCTCAGCAACACCTAATGCCCCACAGGCCTCTGGCAAAGGCATCATATGTACTGTCAATGCATGTTATGTCATGGACACCCAAATAACAACATAACACACTCCACATGAGCCATATGTGGATAAACCACAGTAACATGTCCACCATGTACCACTGCATGAACTGTGGACCAACACTAACACACACCTGTGATGAGGTGATACCCTTAGGGAAAGTATCAGAGAATGTATGCATAATGTGTTGAAGAGGGTAGAATAACAGATGGGGGTTGGGTGCATGGGCAGCATGGAATGTGCAGGGTCTGACACCAAGCTGTGTGCACACACTATCCCTGTCTGCAAACACATACATGGATGGCTACACACCTGTACAGCTGTGAGGCATTGCCACAGCAACATAAGCCCATACTGTCATGTCGATGGGTGTACAAGTATGGGATCCTCTGCCAACACTGTGCCAAGGTGTTGAACCAGATACACAGACCTAGCAACAATTGTCTGCAGCCCCCCTCCAGAATAGCATTACTTACCATGAATACATAGGTGTCTGCCCACAACACTGGAGACAGCTGCAGTCACCCTTGTCTCCCAAGACAACATTGTGAGCAAAAATGTTCACCTGACAGTACATGAGGACAGAAAACATCATTGTGTATAACAGTACACATGTCTGAATATCTCTGCTAACAGCAGTACCATGCAGCTAAAGCAGCACAGACACAATCACCTACAGTACACACTATCCCCTGCACAGTTTGTCCCAAAATTGCCAAATGATCGACGGATACCCTACAGAAACAGTTTGCTACCTGTAGGTGTACAACACAAAGGTCTGCACTGGGGTACAAACTACCTGGAATCCAGCCACACATTCAATACAGAAGGGCATACTGGGCATGCTGACACACTTAGAGAAATGAAGCCCATATCTGGAAACAACAGTGGACCAGACATATCTGGCAGTTGCAGTTGTTAGTGCAGACACTCCTCAGTATGCACCACTCATGCTTTGCACACACAGTGGATAGGAATGCAGGCATATATCCAAGGACAGCACACTATAATAAGTCAAAAGTAGACATACATAGATGTGTGGAAGAGAGTGGCTGTGACAAGGAGCCATCCATTATGATGCCTGTCCCACCCAGCACACAGCCAAATGGCTACAACCACATGAGGTTCAGATGTCACTCACTGTAGAGATTAGCCATCGGTATCTGTGAGCATTACGGACTATGCGGTGCAAGTGCTAGACATGCAACATGACTGTACAAGGAAGTATTCATCTAGCAGCTGTATACACATACCTGTGGAATATAACCCTGCGTGCGCCCTCATGTGGTGTGTCAACCTCTATATAAATAGGTTATGGCCCATGCATACACACTGCCTTTCCCATAGCCCTACTATGACAAGCCTGCTGAGGTCATCCACTTTGAAATACACCCTTGGGAAAATTACAGCACAGTAATCTCTGTGGTGCATCCCAGAATTGCATACTGCTGTAGTGTGATAAACTAATTAGGTAGGAGTTCAAATTTTAGACATGGCAACAGTGTGCGTGTTTGTGTGTGTGTGTGTGTGTGTGTGTATGTGTGTGTGTGTGTGTGTGTGTGTGTGTGTGTGTGTGTGTGTGTGTGTGTGTCTGTAGATCGAGCAATGCTTTTTAGGCTAGTCACACTCACTACAATTCAAATGCCCTACTTTGGCAAGGTTGCTGATGTCATTCACTGTGAAATACACCTTTCGGAAAGCTGTAGCTCAATAATTTCTGTGATGCATCCTATAACTGCGTATTGCTGTAGTGTGATAAACTAGTTAGGCAAAAGTTCTAATCCCAGACATGGTAACTGTGTGTTTCTGCCTGTGTAGGGAAGAATGCATTTTATGCTAGTTACACTAAATACAATTCAATTGCCCTACTTTGGCAATCCTGCTGAAGTCATTCACTGTTTATCACACCTTTGGGGAAGGAATATTCCAGTAATCCTCGTGGTGCATCCTATAACAGCTTTACGCTGTAGTGTGATATAGAACTCTGGTAGAGGTTCTCTTCCCACACATGGTAGTTGCGGATATTTTTGTGTGTGTCTATGTCTGTGTAGTAAGCAATGCATTTTTGGCTTGTCACATTCGCTACAATTCAAATGCCCTACATTGGCAATCCTGCTGATGTAATTCACTGTGAAATACTCCTTTGGGAAAAGAGTACTCCCGTTGTCCCTGTGGCGCGTCCTGTAACACTTCATGTTGTAGTGTGATATCAGACTCTGGTAGGGGTTATATTCCCACACATGGTAGTTGTGTAGGGAGCAATGCATTTTAGGCTAATCACACTCACTACAAGTCAAATGCCCTACTTTGGCAATCCTTATGATGTCATTCACTGTGAAATACACTTTTGGGCAAGGAATACTCCAGTAATCCCCATGGTGCATCCTATAACAGCTTCATGCTGTAGTGTGATATAAAACTTAGGTAGAGGTTATTTTCCCACCCATGGCAGTTGTGGATGTTTTTGTGTATGTCTGTGTAGGTAGCAATGCATTTTAGGCTAGTCACACTCAGTACAAGTCAAATGCCGTTCTTTGGCAATCCTGCTGAGGTCATTCACTGTGAAATACACCTTTGGGTAAGAGTACTCTAGTAATCTCCATGGCGTATCCTATAACTGTGTAGTGCTGTAGTGTAATAAACTAGTTAGGTAGGAGTTTTAATCCAAGACATGACAGGTGTGTGTGTGTCTGTGTTTGTCATTCATATCCTGTGAGGAGGTGGATGTGAGTGTGTAACAACTGGACTCAATGAGGTGTGGGTTTTGCAAACATGGGCCCTAGTATACATCACAATGTCTACCATACAGGTATAACAGATGTGAAATAGCTGAGAGGCTGGGGTGTAAATCCATACCCCTACATGTGACATCAAGCCCAGGTGAACACAGTTAGCAATCCCATTATTACCCAGAGAACACTCTCAACCCATGTCTTATATACACACACACACACACACACACACACACACACACACACACACACACACACACACACACACACACACACACACACACACACACACACACACACACACACTTGCCTAGGCAAGAGCTGCTATGTTGGTAGTACCCTGCATATTTCCCACTGATAGTAACTGTGGTGTGATTGCAGTAGACTACAGAGGGCATGGCACTCTGTCCATCAGTCCAATAGGCACTTACATGCCAACAGTGCACCTTCCTTATGTTCCCCACTGGACACCTGCAACACCTGTGGTACCATCAAATGTGACCCACAAAGAACATACCATGCCTGAAAAACATGCACTGTATGGACAGATGCCACTGACACCAGGGAATACTGGTATCATGCTATCAATGTAGGTGCAGGGTCAACCCACTTTCCATTAACAGCTCCCGCCACATGAGGCCAGGACTGGCACATCTGATGATAACAATCTGTGTACACAACATGGGCCAGACCCCCACTGTACATGCATGTGGGAGTTTTGCACATCCCAGACACTGTCCATGTCATGGACTAAGGAACACACATATGGCAAGCAATGCACAGCATTGGCCACATGCAATAGTTACCCAGGTGACTGGATGTTGAATACAATATCCACCTGTGTGGGCAAATCCAGACACTACACCCCTGAGCCTCACTGCTGACCATTGTCATCTGGCCTGATGCCAAGGTATACCCATCACCTACCTTGTATAGCTGCCTGGCACAGTCGACCACTACACACCCATGAAGCAATGCACCCATGCATGTCAGTACTGGCACCCTGTGTCTGTGTGTGTGTTGTATGATGCCTATGACCGCATTCACACTCACTATAACCCCCATTGGCATATTGAATCATGCTGTCTGATGTCAGACACCTCCACATACCCTTTGCCCATATAACCTCCATATGACCCCTGTGGTGCATGTGATACTTGTATAGTACTGTGTTGTGACAATCTCACTATTGATGAGTTGTATTCCTGGCCCTGCCAAGTGTGTCAATGAGTGTGCATCACTGTGAGAGCGTGGCTGTGTTGATGCTGACACCTGTTCATGGGGAAAGCCATGTGTACTACACCTACCGTATAGTATACCATATCACTGTTGCAGATGTCAATCACCATCACATATCAGTTTGGAAGGCTCTTCAACATGTAACCTATGTGGTGCTTCTAATAACTGCATTGGTATGTGATAGCACTACATAGTCATCAGGGGTTTGATACACTGTACTGGTAGGTGTGTGACACAAACATGCTTATGTTCTACTCTCCAACTCCTTCCTGACTTGTCTTTGCATGTCTGCCTCTCTCACTCCCTCTCTGGTGGACGTGGAGACTTACACATGTTTCACTTAGGCAGTAGCATGTGTATTTTAAGTGAGGTTCATCATCAGCTGATGGCCTCTGCATGAATTGCAGCCCTCCTCTAGCTGATTGCATGTGGAACAGCTGTGGTAACATTACCATAGCCAATTGCATGGTAACTCACTCCAATATCTACGAACATCATTTTGGTGTTAGGCCTTTTTATTCACTGTGAGCAGGAACTTGATCTGTTCTTTGGCAGACAGCATCACAGATGGATTTTGGATTTACCTCTAACAAGATACACTGTGGAAACAGACCAACACACAGGAGGGGGTGTGCCTGACCTGACTACAGACTGTAAGTGCTGCTATACTGCATTTGGAGTAATGTTGGTTTAACAGGGTGTGTTTGGATATGGCTGTCCTACATGTTTTAATACCTGTCATGTCAGTGCTATGTTTATGAGGAAACCCCCATCTGGAGGGTCCTCTGCAGACTGGGCAGTGTGCGGTGCCTTTTGTTTCATGTGTTACCCACAGAGCACCTACCTGTGAACTGCAGAAGGTAGTGTGAGGACTGTAGTCTGTAGATGGTGACAGCCGTGAGAGTTACTGACTTCATATCCCTCATAGGACATGTTGCAACAAACCCTGTTACAACAGTAAATGTATGAGGCTATCACAGCAGCATGTCAATATTGGCCCTGTGTTTGTGCCTCCAGCCACAACTCTGTCACCCTTTGTACATATGCCATGCAGTAAGAGGTGCAGATGTGCTGTAGACCACATTTAGTGACATCATATCTGATAACAAGCCAGTGAGATATCTGACTGCTACACATGTTATGTATAGTAGGGGTTATATTTGATGACATAACCTGGATATTTTGTGGTTGTGTGTACAGTACTGAGGTCTGTGTACTTATGGTGATTGTTGACAGTGTGTGTATTGTTAATATGTACCTTGGCCTGTGTACAGACTGTGGTAGATGTCATTCTTCTTGGTCCTGGTCCATCTGATGTTACATGCTGCTCCACTGTATGTTACCCTATCGGCTTACATGTTTGTAGGGCCAAACACACACATGTCCCATACCACAGACAGGCATCGGACCACACTGTGTAGCAGGCCAGTACATGTAGGGTTAGTGTGTGAGTGGCACGTATGATGTTGGTGTTGAACAGATAGTCCATATACTGTAATATTACGGTAGCTTATCGTATTTGACTGTGGCTGTGTTTACATTTGGTTGTGGTTATGCACTTTCACACAGGTGTCGGCTACTCTGTGCTGTGACATGACTGTAGAGCCTGCTATATATGCAGGTACATGTATATTCCCCCATAGGAAATGTTTGCCAGTGTTGAGCCAGTATGCCTGTAGCCTGCACAGTGCTTTGTTACATGCCTAGCAGCTTAGTGTACTTACCCAGTGAGATGTCATGTCCAGATACTTGCCAGATGTACTGCTGCCGGGCTACCATAACTGTCCTGTATGTCAGACAAAGTAGTGGGATGCAGTACACATGTATGTCAATAAAAAATGGGTACTATGTGGCCATGGCACCTCTGTACAAGTGGTTATTATGTGTCAGGACAGACAGAGGTGTGTGAATGCATAACCTAAGGGGGCAAATGTATACCAGTGGGGACATGTTATACCCATCTTTATCCACATTGTCAGGCTTGGTCCACATGTCTTACACTAACTGGTTCTGTGTATACCTCTCGACTGTCCAGGGTGTGTCAGACTGTTCACATATATTGGAAAATATCTCTGCTGTAGTATACAGGAGCATTACTGTGCTAGCAGTGGTACTGTACTATGATGTCCTTAGGATGTTTGTCAGTAGCCAAAGGCGCACATGTTAAAAGCAGATCTGACCTCCCACACACACACCATGTTTGTGAAGACAATCCCTATTGTGGTAGCAATAGTCTACAAATATACCTGCAATACATACCTGCCATCCCCTTGCACTATGAAGTTGGGGCTATAGGGGCTGAGGTAGGGCTCCACTCCATGTTCAGGACATGTGGTGAGCATATATGTATATAGAATTCTCCAGATATCTATATAGATATATACACATATACATATCGACATACATAGATGAATTTGTATATGTACATAGGTATACATGTAAATACTCAGATATATACATATACACGGCAACATATGTCTACATATATACAGATAGAGATACATATGCACATATATGTATGGATATCTACATATATATTGACAGTAGAAGGTATATCAGAATAGATATGTATGCACATATATTTATAGATATTTACATATATACCAACATAACTAGGCATATCTGTACACATAGGATGTGCATACATATATAGCTATATATATATATATATATATATATATATATATATATATATATATATATATATATGTGTGTACATACCAAGATATGTACACACTGTCATATATATGCTGCACTATACAGATATTAATACAGACATATGTATGGGTATACATGTGTATGTACATGTAGACACATATAGACCTATTATATGTATACCACCATATTCCTGTCATGAATAAACCTCACGCTTGTGTATACCCACCCAGATGTATCTCACTGTATGTATCAGCTATGTGTACATTATGATAAAACAACATATGTGATGCAACAGTCATATTAATAACAAGGACTACACAATTTAGGAACTAAAGGCAATTGTTCAATACTAGACAATATGTTTATTGACAGCTATATTGGTAAAACAACAGCTGGCTTTGCAGTGGTCATGGCATACTGGTTAAGTGTTATGACTTCAGTGTACAGTGTCCGGGGTTCAAGATCTGCAAGGGCTGTTCATTTTGTTGCTGGGCAGAACAAGAGTTGTCGGATACAGAGTGATTAAGGTAGTTTTGAGCAGTTTTAAGTGCATTTGCATGGGTTTGGGTGAAGCTAAGCAGTGCTGAGCTATTGCTAAAAGTATGGGCACTTACACAGTGTAGGCTTCACTTACTAGTGTGCACATCAGCTCAGCTGTTATAGTGCAGCAATGTTGATACTTGCCAAGCATGGCTTAGCCCTGGTAACCAGGTCACACTACCCAATCTGATAATCTGTAATAAGTGTATGTAATGCCATGTACAATACATGCACCTATGTGCTGTCATTACAGTAGCAAGGATGTGAGTGTCATTTGTGGGACACAGACATATATGAGGCCTGTACAGCACTGTTATCCATGTGAATGTGTTACATACAGGTATAGTAGCCCAGGGTACGTGCTGTCACACTGGCATGTAGTGTATCATGGCAGTACTACTGTTGACAGTGTTAACCCAGGCAAGAGCAGAGTGCTAAATGTAGTACTGACAACAGGCACACCTGCGAGTATAGCTGGATACTAGGCTTCCCTGTTGTATCCCTGGTGTGTGAGCTGTGTCACAGTATATACCCCTTACTGGGTAATGATCTGTCATGTGGAATGTAGCTGTAGACTACCATCTGAACAGCACATGTTAGTGAGGGCTTCCGGCATGTAGTTATGGCATACATATTGTTGTCAGATGTCTGTCTGTCAATACACTCATGCTACTGGATAGCTACTTGCCAAGCTGATGGCTGTCGTTCCCTGTACAGATGGGCAGATGTCATGTATCCAGCTGGGATATGTACAGGCAACCTAAGCTTGATTGACACTGACATGTCTACTCAGCTGTGTAAGAACTGGCACATATAGGAGATGTCACCCTGTACACACCACATGTCACGGGTACCTCCACTACACTACCACAGTCAACAGAACATGCATGGTACCAGTCTCCATCACAGACACTAACCATGTGTTGTAATGCATGTTGCATGCATGTCAACTTGATCGTCTCAGTGGCCATGTGCAGGATGCACCTGCAGGATTGGCTGATGTATGTCATTCTCACCCTGAGGATCACCACAGTAGTGTCTGTCGATAGATTGCCTGCTGCCACCTGGCAGGTGGCAGGATACCACTGTACACACAACCCCTAGACAACCCATCTCCCCTTGGACAATAGCCAGGTACACAGCTATGACAACCTGCAGTGATGCACCACTGTACTGACATATGTGTATGTGTGCTTGACTGAGTATAGCAGTGTCTGTGTGTTAGCATGCCTGTACTTAGGAATTCCATGAGGGCCTTCACAACCAATGCAACAGCCATTGCCATAGTCAGTTGTGGCTCAGGTGTATGGGACATTACATGTACCCTGTTAAGCTCCCCCCCGTACCGGCTACATAAGCCTTGCAGTACTAGCACAACAGTGTTTTACAAATGGGTTGATAGGCATGTGATACTCATTGTGTTCTGGCATGTGTATGCAGTTGTGCATGTCCGTATATCTGTAGGGTACAGCATTCAGAGACCACATAATCCTATTACAATACCCTTTGCCGCACAGTAGTATGGATAGTGTTGCTGCTGCCATAGGTGAGGCATGACAATGCAAAACCTTACTACGCATGTGACATGTGCATTAGATGCATATCCCTGTAGTACCACAGTTGGGGTATACTATGGGTTGTATCGCATTCTCGGCCAATGTGTGATGGTGGGTATGGCAGAGTGTCATCATGGGTTTCAGAGAGTTTAATATCCAGTGGGGGATGTGGGTGCTGTGTACACTGTCATTACACCAAGGTACACCCGGTATATGTCCCATGAATCACGTTATGGTTACCACTGTCACCATCAACCATACAGGTAACTGATACCACAATCCAAGCCAGTTATGCATGTGCTGTGTGCAGCCTACCTGTAACACATTGGACACACAGTCAAGTTAGTTAGTGGCGATAGGCCCTGGTATCTCGGATGTGTCTCTGGCTGTTCATATGTTCATAGATTCATAGGTTGATACTAGTCTATCAGCCCTAGGGCCTATACAAGCCTAACCATAACAATGCCCTAGATATTTCTTCCCACAATATTTACATGTCTGTTAATGTGTATATTGTCCATATACACCCATTACATTCCCCATTAGCATACTGTACATGTCTGGGGATGTTCTGCATGTAACATGTAACCTGGGAAACACCTCACCCTAAATGCTGTGTGGTGTGTGCAATGTAAGCCACATACTTCTTCTAAGTAGGGGTCTAATCCCAGTGTTGCCAAGTAACAGTGTGCGTGAATGTGGATGGGTCTACATCAGGTCACAGGGCATACATACTTCAGTGGGTCACCTGTCCATGTGGCACAGGCAATAACCATTTTAGTAACCTGTGACATGTGTTCAACTGTACCCCAGATATGTCACAGCCATGGTGTCACCACAGTGCCATACCCCATTGTGGAATATGACTGCAGACCTTCCTTGTGCTGATACATGTACACCTACAGCACAAATGGATAACATTATGGGGACCGCAATCAACCAGTGTTAGTAACAGCTATAATGTGTCATTGCTGCACGGCTACACTACTTGCCATATGCGCATTACACTTTACTCCGTACATCATGTTACACTGCAGTACTGTGGTACACAGTAGTACAGTCACCATGTGCATCAAAATCATATTAGCCTGTCCGTGCATTGATGGTATGGATGACAGGGCTGTGTCACAGGTATCATCATATGCACAGGGCATCCTTGTGCTGACACATATACACCTACAACACAAATAGATAACATTGTAGAGACCACAACCAACCAGTGTTACTAACAGCTATAAGGCATCATTGCTGGATGACTACACTGCCTGCCATATATGTATTACACTTTACTCCCTACAACATGTTACACTGTAGTACTGCGGTACACTGTAGTACAGTCACCATGTGCACCAGGACCACATCAGCCTGTCCCCGCATTAATGGTATGGATGACAGGGATGTGGCGCAGGTATCATCATATGCACAGGGTGTGATGTTGGTTTGCCAGAGGCTAAGAGTGGGCCATACATTTGACACCAAATGTAGGTGAGGGGCGTACTGTGGTGAGCTGGGCATGGTGATGTGGTGTGTTTAGTTATGGGGTTTCCCTAGGTGTATTTGCATAGTGTGTGGGTATGCATGCACACTGTTATGCCATGTGGTTGCCCTACACAAGTTTTTATGGACATCTGCATACCATACCTGGCAGGATGTGCAGTTCACTGCCTCCGGCCATGGGCACATGGAATGTGCCTGACAGGGGTTCCATGGGCACATCCAGGCCTCGATGTGCTACTCTCACCTGACGATGACAAATGTCTGCTGGTACCAGATCCCTCCTGGAACCTGCCAGGACCACGTGCTTGTGGCCTGCTGTGGTGTGTTGTGGACAGCACCCTCTCCCACAGTTCTGGGGCTGGTACTGCCACTATGGGAGCCCCTTGGTGTCCTAGCATGTCCACATTGACTACAAGCTGTTGGCATTGCTGGCCTACATCCACGGGGCCATCGCTGCACTCCCACCACACGTTCAAGCACGGACAGACCACGGTCAATGAGGGCCATCATCTCACCAAACTGTGTATCCATGAACTCAGTAAATCCATGGATGTCACCAGCCAGTTCATGGGCGTTGGCATTTGCAGATGTGAGATCAGCCCTCTGCAGCCTCAGGCCCTGTCTGTGGTAATGTTCTATACATGCCTGCACCACCATGACAGCCTGAAACATGTGCCTGCTGGTACCAGCTATGTCGCCTCTGCCAAGGGCATGATGTCCAATGGCCCTACCAGGAGCACCCTGGGACATCTGCCTATGTGGTGCCCTGCCAGACAGCCAGCTATGCCTGCTGTGACCAGACACAGTAGGCATACTTACCAGACTTTCCCGTGCACTGCCACGGAACGTCAGCTGTCTGTCCACTATGGCCACTGGTGATGGAGTGAGTATAGGCACTGAAACTGCATGCAGGGTTGGGGTGGCTAAAAGGGGGATGTCAAATGTCGGTGCAGTGTCGGCCCCTGACAACCCCACCTGTGCCTCAACTGTACTATCATCTTTGGTGTCTATATGGACACCAACATCAGATTGCATGCAGGAGGGACCCTGACCCACCTCGCCACCTGTGGGGGAAAATAATAAACACACTTTAAAACCTGTACACAATTGCCTAACAGTACACACACACACACACACACACACACACACACACACGCACACACACACACACACACACACACACACACACACACACACACACACACACACACACACACAAAAAACTACCTACCTGTCCATGGCTTTATAGACAGTCCCACATATATGTCCATGTGGTACCCCATCCTGCATCATACTTGTTAACATACATACATTGATACCACTCAGTAACATATCAGTCCTCTAAATGCCTATACAAGCGGTCACAACACAAGGCCTGTTGCTACTTTACCTGCCTGACCTATGTGTGGTGGTTTTACGTGGCCTCACTGCTGTCATTCGGTATGCACCATCTGTATATCCGGACATCATGAGCATGGCCCCTATATGTTTGGGCTACTATGTTCTATCCATACTATCACACACTGGTGTGTCATGTTTATATAATGCTCGGTACATGCTAGATATGCTGCTCCTTCAGCCTATCATGTGACAACTGTAATATTTGGATACACTCCCTGGTGTTGACTAGTACTTCCACAATGCATTTGTAGTGCTGCATACGTGGGTTGTAGGTGACCTCTCTGCTGAATGTGATATTAAGGGTGTACCTGGTGTCTACCTTACCTCTGGATGCCTGTTCCATGCTACAGACCATATTATACTATCAGCTGACCTGTGATTACACACATGACAGGTATTCCTGGTGTGTAATGTGGCAGTCCTTGTACATGTACTGTATGATCCCAGAGGGAGGTACTGCTGTATGAACATCCCACAATCACACATGTACATACATGGCCAGCCACACAAACACACACACACACACATGCACACAAGCATCCTACATGCATCAACCTCCCTCCACTTCACCAGAGTGACCCTACAGACAAACTGACTACCCACCAGAATGCACACATAAACAGGTGAGGTTGCACAATGAAAGTACACACAGTCCTCCTATTTCCCCTCTGTCAGCATACATAACATATGGTACCCGACAGCATGCAGTGCAGCTATAGTCAATCCATGCTGGCAACAGTGTACATGTGTGTGATGCATGTGCAGTGTCACTAGGTGAAGCCCCTTCCCCTAGATACCACTGTGTCAATGAACACAGTATTTATGTGCACCTGTTCTGCACCCTGCTATGTACCGTGCATCACACCTCACAGGTGTATGGCCCTTTGCTGAATGTGTAATACTGTGTCAGTTATGTCAGCATTAATGCTCACAGCCCCTATGTTTCTCAGCAACACATACCTGGTATGATATGTGGACAGATGTCATTTGTGAATGCCTGATGTCTGATGCACATCTCTCAACATCAGCGGACCATGTATGACCAATCCAATACTTTTACACTGACAACCATCAGAGCATACCATGGCTTTGGGCGGGGGGGTATACACACCTTTATTGATTTGACACACCCATCCTTGATCTGCCATGGGACCACATCACCACATATCTTAGCAGTACATGAGCCCAATATGTGACATATGTCCTGTACTTTCACATACAGTGTGTATGGATTGTGTTAGGTGTGTGGCTGCTGACCCTGATGTATACACACCATGTGGGCATATGTGTGCACACCCTGATCATGACAATTTATTGCACCTCTTGTTGTGTATACTACAGCAGTCACTACTCCTGGCAGGGGTATACCAGCATGGGCCATCTGCATTTGCCAGTGTATGTTCAGTCTGCCCTACACATGTCCCCTATTCTGCATGATTGCAAGGTCTACTCATGTGCACATCCCATGGTGTTCACACACTGACATCACTATTGCTGTGGGGGTAGGGATATGGCTGCCACAGCTCTTGAACCTGACTATGTGCAGATAGAGCCATTCCTAGCATCCTTAGGATTCCTGCTGCAGTGCACTGGTGTGTCATGCTGACAACCCCCTCCTTCAGCCTTTTTGCAGATGCATGACAAGAAAGCCCTATACATGTGTGTCACTTTGCAGTGTCCCATACACTGAACACCACAAGTCCCAGCCTAGTCCCAGCTGATAATATGGACTACTGTAATGCCTTATGCCATAGTGTATCTCTGCAGCAGTTGCCATTGTCCTACAGGTATATACACTGGTGTTGCACTGTATATGGGTGTTGTTCCTAACATGTCCCTAATGTAGTCCATGTCTCCCACCATTATGTTACTCCCTGTGGACATATTCCACAATGACAGGATGTTAGTTATCATGCAGGTGTCTGACATACCCTTTCAATACCCCATCATGGTCACCCCTGTGACACCGTGCATTTCACAGCAACACAGCATGCATTCTGGGTAGGTGTGTTAGATTATTGCATGGAATATACCATCGCCATTACATGCCCGGTGTGTTGGCAAGCATCTACATAAACCATACTCACCAGCTACAGGCTGCTGCCTTGGTGGTATCCTGGAGAAACCTACATAAGAGGGTGAGAGATGCAATGTCAGTGGCCACACCTGTGGCAATGCTACAGGGTGGGTGCAGTATTACAATACATCAATGGCACATTTCCAGAATACTACCACATCTGGACATCTGTTTATCACTACTATGCAGCAACACAATATATCTATGACATGTCAGATATGCATGATATACCTGTACAGATGTGGATGTATATGCAACAGTGGTCTACTGATATGCACTGTGTCCTTACATGCATGCTCCTCGGCCGGTGTGTGGATGGCACCCACCTCCACAAAGGTGTCCGGCAGTTGGTGGCTGGGCAGACAGGCAGGTGCCACGAGACTGGCCAGGAGCTCCTCCACATATATCGGGGGGATGGATGGCATGGCCCACCCCATGCCAGGGTGATCCCCCCAGACTGCAGCAGCACACAGACTGGCATTGAGTACCAGGTCAGTACAATGATGCCGGACCTGCTCATAACTGCGGTTGTGCAGTCCAACATCATTGACCCTGTGGACTAGATCATTCCACAGGGCTGTCCACTCCTGCTGGTCATGGGCAGCCTGCCAAACAGTACAGGGTAGTGCTGGATTAAATACATGATCAGCACTTCATTTTTGGCTGCTGAATATGTTGGCAGACGTGCATGTGACATCTTGACTGAAAGACATGAAGATGTAAACAGGTCTGAGCAACTCAAACAGCAAGGTTACCACAGTTCTTAATACGCATCTCTGTCACCCCCCTCCCCAACATATCAGCTACAACAAACTGTACAGAGAACCCATTAGGTATGGCTACAGCATACATACCAGTGGGAGAGATATTGTATTGTACCACACGTTCTGCTATGTGATTGTAGCCATGTTCCCAGTGTGGACACTATCATTACTGGCCTGTTACAGACTATTCACTTGCATGTCATTGTCAGGGCCACTATGATTCCATATATTCTTGTGGTATGGCTGCTTTGTGATTGCTGCTCATATGACATTCATGTTATTGGGGATATCTATGCATGCTGTTGGACATGTTCCGGGATTGTGCAGACTACTACTACTACCAACATATGTTCTATAACAGTGACACAATAACATGTCTATATATATGTACTATTGCCCAGCAGAACCACCTCTCCAAACGCATCTGCCCATGTTACCTGGCCACATCACATGTGTTTCCACCCTGGGGCCTCCTCATGTCCTGGTTCAGCAATGCCATAAGGTGGAACAACCCCAGGGGATGTTGTCCCCCTTGGGGGCACACACAGATATGTTCCTGTCCCCTGCGGTCAGGTCCAGGGTCTGTTCCATAATTGGCTCCACAGACACATGTGGGATTTGCTACATCACACTGAGGCACCCAGTACACATTCACAGGGCTGACATTCTCCTCCTGCTCAGCCTCCAGGCCAGGCACCTTCAGGATGAGGATTGCTGTTGTGAGTAGCAGTGGGTGGGAGGCTTGTTCCCATTGTGTCCATATTGGGGCCCATGGGGCATCCACATCACAGACCACATACACCATCCAGGCTGTTTACCCACCACATGTGTCACATATCATGCCTGTAGACTGTCCTCTATATCTACCAACCCTGACCACCTCCACAACTATACCTGCCATACTTCCCCATATTCTCATTCCATACTTCACAGATGAGAACAATGTGGTTCCAACAAGGGGTTAACATGTGACATATCCATCCATGTTGCACACACTGCCAGCTGTAGATATCTGTGTGTATTGCTATGTGTGCTGTTTCCTCGCACATAGCATGTATCACTGTGGTAGTAATATATGGGACATGTATTTACATACATATATGTTTATGTGTGTGTTTGTATATATGTAGACATGTGCATATAGGTATATATATATATATGTGTAGATATATATGATGTTGTATATATATGCTCATATATATGTCTACACATGGGTATCTGTATATTTGTGGATATACATGTTGATATATATATATATATATATATATATATATATATATATATATATATATATATTCATATATTATATATGTTCATATATTATATATGTTCATATATTATATATGTGTACATATGTACACATATGCATACCTATATGTGGGGTACATTCAGACATCAGGTCCACAAACCCACAGCACCTTCCTGCACTGCTGCACTGTTCTGCCGTGCTACAACACAGACAGGTGCCACATATGGATACAGCCTGACATTAGGGGGGTTATGTAGGACCAGATTGCAGGTAACCCTATTACACACGTAGGGCATTCCTGCATGCTAGATCATAGATTAACCTGTGTATACTGCAGGGGTGGGCCGTGGATCCCACATGTCCATCATAATGGCATTACTTCCACCACCAGCTATTGGCCATGTAATATACATACTTCCCATTACACAACACACACTATGATGGCATACATCTTGTCAGTCATTGCTGATCTGCACAGTTGACGGCTATGGCCCACTACCCACAGGGCCAGACACTATTGTCCATAGCAGTTGTTCGGTTGAACATCATTACAACACCTGATGGCACATATAAATCATTCCACATCCTCTAACCCATTATTATAGACCAAGTACTGCATTCAATTACATGCATATATACTTCACATACCTGTTGTGGGAATGATGTCTGTTCTGGATAGGTTCATAGGTTCATAGATTAATACTAAGCTAACTGCCCTTGTGAACCATTTTAAGCCTAGCCAATTATCCCTTGTGAGACTCAAACCCTGCACCTTGTGTTTGCAAGACACACATTTTAACCATTAGGCCACCCTCCCAACCCCTAGTTTGCAGGATGTAAGTAATGTTTCTTTTTTTGTGCTGTGGCTTTGGCTCCTACTTCCACTTCTACTTCCACTTTCTCTCTCTCTCTCTCTATATATACAGTAAATTGATTGATCTGCTTTGAATAGATTGCAACATGGATTTTGTAGGTGATGCACATGATCAGGTGATAGCGTCTTCACCAATCAGTGTCCTCCACTTGCTACCTGCATGCAGCTTGCTGTGTAGTACTTCCAATTACCACTGTCATGGCAACCACCTACTATAAATCCCTACATCATGTGGGCGTGGTGCCATTACCTTTCCTGTGTGATGGACATCCTTCCTGTGTTTAAGCATCAGTGTTACATACAGCAGGTAGCAATATCTCTTACAGGAGAACCTGCACACTCAGGCTAGCTACATATTTGAAGGAGGTTCCAGAACTACAGACAGAGTGTGAGTAAAGTTGTTGTATGCATTGTATAGTACTGATGTTACAGGGTTTGTGTGTATATACTAGTTTAACTTGGAATGCAGTCTGTCTGTATAGCTCTCAACTGCGGGCATATCCTCTTGATGTCCAGAGGTGTGCCTATTATGTTTTGTCTGTCCACCACACAGGTCTTTTGTAAGATATTTCACTGGCAGTGTGTGTTTTGAGTGCTATTAGTACATGGCTACATCCATTTCTATTTCTAACTTCAGTTTCCTGACTAAGGGTATGTTTCAGACTATCCTGTAACACCAGCAACTTGGTTAGTGTATGACAACAGTTTTCCACATATGGGCTTGTGTTCCAGCCTCTGTACTCTAACTACATGCCAGGCTTTGCACATATGACATGCTGTCAGGGGTTGTTCTGTAGTGGGCTGTGAGTATGTCATGCTGCCATTCATGCCATCAGTCCACTGCTGTTGTGTCCCCCACTCATACAGTGGGGTTAGGGTCATATATTTGTGACCTTCATCTACACAGTACATGTCTGGCCTTATGTACTCCAGAGGCCAGTGCATGTAACAGTGGTATATGGCCCTGTATTACTGAGTCTACTGGGGGCATGCACCATAACTAACCTCGGCTGTTACAACATGTGGGGGTATCAGGGGTAAGCTGCCTTAAGGTATCTGTATGCACATTACCATACAATCCACCCTGGGTAAATGCAGTCCTACTGCCTTATGCAATACAGACTGTTCTGTTTGTCAGTGTGCTTGTGATGGTGTCAGTTATGTCTTGTTATGTAACAGTTACATCCCATTGTGTCAACTGAGGTCTTTACCCCCCTAGGGATTGTGTACAGAGTGTAGATAGAGGCTGTTGAACTATACATCTGCATTACTTACTGTTGATTGTTTGGTATCCTGTGCCCCAGTCTGTCTTTATTATTGCACTACTTGAAGGCCTCGGCCTGGAAAGTAACATTTGTAAACCTTTCCAGACTTTGGTATTAGTATGACTGTTTCACAGTTGCATTACTCTGTTTATATTGATGTCAGTGTCTAAACAGGCATATGACATGGCATATACAACTGTAATAGTACACAAATAAAGCTTTCCCATGTATGCAAACCTGTGTGTGGTGTTATATCCTTTGACCTCTCTGTGGGTATATGTTGAAGGCAACGATTTTCATTTGTGTGGGTGATAAGGTGGTAACTGTAGGCATAGTGGCTGTTCCATATTGTGTTCACCTTCTACATATGTATCTTACTATACATATTTCTGCATGTGTATGTGTAGTTATATATATATATATATATATCTATATATGTGTGTGTGTGTGTGTGTGTGTGTGTGTGTATTTATATATATATATATATATATATATATATATATATATATATATATATATATATATATATCTACATATATAGATATGTTATACTATTTAGATATTACTATATATATACATAAACACACACATACATATTCATGTTGGAATACATTCCCTGTACTGTTGAATGACAGGGCTGGATGATATGTTTGTGAAAACATCAGGGATATGTATATCTGACATAGCTTAGCGGTAAATCACTTTGGTTATGGCGGGCAGAGTCCTGGGTTTGAGCCTTGCAGAGGCTGTCTATTTTGTTGCTGGGCAATAAAAGGGCCATTTTATACAGAGTGATTAAGGCACTTTTAAGCAGTTGTAAGCGGGTTTGCATGAGTTTGTGCAGAGGTAAGCACTGCTAATTTCCGGTTACAGGTTCTTATACTCAGCTTTTCAATTGCTTAACCTGTGTAGGCATTGCTTACCCCACACAAACAGGCTTAAACCCGCTTACTGCTGCTTAAATGTGCTTACTCCCCCTTACCCCCATGCTAATTTCTTTAAAAGTTAAGAAAAAAGGGTTGATGGGAAAGTGGAGAAACAGGGGCACAAAGAGGGAAAAACTGTAGGGAAAATAGCTAGAGATGTGCAGGAAAGGTGTAGGGAAGGTCCATAGCTGCCCATTTCTTGTACAGCAACAGATGTGCATATACACTGCATTTGGAAGTAGATTTGGAGTCTCAAACCCTTGAGATAGGGGTGAGGTCAACAATAATATGTTGTGATGCCAATTGGACCAGATTACATGTGTCCAATGGACATGTGTGCAAAATGGACAGCTATGTATGGGGAAAATATTTTGGGGGGAACAGATTGCCATTATTTTTTCAGGTGAGAGTGGAATGTTGGGGAGGGATAGTAGGTATATGTGGGGAGGAAGTTGGGTAGGTTAAAAGACAAGACAAACACGATGCATACAGGGGTGGTATATGACATGTGGGGGTACACACCTTGATGGGGAGGGGTGTTTGGAAATCGGAAGCCTATGAGCACCCTAGTGGAAACAGTGGGACTGAGATTCCCACCCATGGCCAGTCACCACTGCATCTTCACAGCCCCAAAGGTGGTTGTGCTGGGGGCTGAATCGCAGAGCCAGGCCGACCCTCTAGTTGTGACACATGGCCTCGAGCTGGTGTAGCAGATCTCTGACCTCCCTGCGGAGCTTGTTACTCACCACGACCCAGACTTGGCAATGGTTGACAGATTCCTGTCCGCACAACTCCCGGTGGGGACGAGCCTCATCCCCTGAGGTGGTTCCGCCCGAAGGTTGTGCAAGACCAATTGACGAGGAGGTCCCAGGTTGGACCCCAGACATGTTGGTGCCTGGTACCATGGTCAGCTGAGGTGGGACAGGTGAGTCTGCTTGGACCGGCCTTCGCAAACGTGCTATAGTGTTTAGATGTTATCATCATATGTGAGTTAGTAATAGTCAACACATTCCAGGGTTAGGTATAACAGCATGCATAGATATTCCCATTAACCCAGACACCAGATACAGAACAGTTGCATATCAAATGGAACACATGCATATATGGGACCACAGTAGTAATAACAACAGCATGCAGGTACATTGATGGCACCATGCCACCAGTGTTGGAATAATTCAATATAGCATATGCATGGAAACAAATTTAAATATATATCAACCAATAGGACATAATCAGAAGAGTGGAGTCATTACATACCGGTTGAGGTGGGTATGTAGTTTATTGTTGGAGATATGGTGGGGTGGAGAGAAAGATGTCAATTAACAACTAGTATATTCCTGTAGTCCACATTAATTTTCTAGTCAGTGCTGTTATGTGTACCTTACAAGTATTACTACACTACCCTATAGCCTTAGTTTGGACAGTGGTATGGGCGTCGTTATCGTTATACATGAACTGGTTTTACCTGCAGTATACACCTCTTACCTGGTATACCTGTGGAGGGAAATTTTTGTTTGCACTAACTAACTGTTTCTACACATACTACCAGATTCTGGGTTGATGTTGTGCACATAGCTATCCAACTCTTTCTCTAAAGACTCTGGCCATGTCTTGACCACATGCAGGTGTAACGGGACATATCTAGACTATTGCCCTCTTCAACCTTTAGTGACTTACCACTCACATATACATGCTTTCCTACAAAGTTATATTATGTAGCACAGTGTGGGTGACACTGATCAGTTATACTTTATTATTCAGAGCAACTGCACCACTCAAAATTCCATACAATACCAGACTAAACAGTATCAGTACAGGGTATCAAGGTTTTTATTTATCGGTACAGTGTTCGTATCCGACGTACTTGTGGGAGCAATGTTTGTTATCACTACCTGAATGTTGCCACACAAAGTTCCAGATTACACATTAGTATGATGCACATACATCTCACTCTGTTACTGTACACACTCTGGTCACAGCGTGACAACATGGGGGTGTAGATAGGACATACTTGGCTTTTTACTCTCATAACAGTTTTGGGAGTTGATAGAGTGACAGGTTTGTTCTCATAGATGTGTGACAATCAGTTGTATTTCCTGTTTGCTTCCTAAACATCTAGAATCATCCCACAGACTTCCCAGTTGGACAGGGGGACAGGCAGCAGATATGGCACCATATACTGGACATTCTGTTCTTATCTGTATAGTTGTGGGGTATGATTCTGTATGCAGTCTACCTCCACTCTCAGGATTCAGACCATGGCTGTGTCTGCTACAACTTAAACACTGTTCATCAGAGTTGTGTGTGCTATATAGATATTGCTGTATATCCCCTATCTGCTTTCTGTCTTATAATTCTCCTGTGGTTTTGTATTCTGAACTTGTATTACAACACTCTTATGCAGGATTTCCTAGACAGTTATATTTTGTAGGACAGTGTGGGCAACAGTGACGAGTAATACCTTATTATTCAGAGCAACTGCATCAGTCACAATGCCTTACAATACCAAAGTAAACAGTACTAGTACAGGGTATCATTCTTGTATTTCTGGGCACAGTGTTGGTATCTGACAGACCTGTGGGAGAAATGTTTGTTAGCACTACCTGAATGTTGCCACACACAGTACCAGATTCCAAGTTACTATTATGTACATACATCTCACTCTGTTACTGTACACACTCTGGCCACAGCTTGGCAACATGGGGGTGTAAATGGGACTTATGTGGCTTCTTACTCTCATAAGGTTTTGGGGAGTTGCTAGTGTGCCAGCTTTGTTCTCATAGATGTGTGTTAATCAGTTGTATTTCCTGTTTGCTGCCTATACATCTGGGATCATCCCACTGATTTCCCAGGGGGACAGATTGACAGGCAACAGATATGGGCCACTTTACTGGACATTCTGGACATATCTGTACAGTTGAGGGGTATGATTCTGTATGCAGACTACTACCACTGCCAGGATTCGAACCATGGCTGTGTGTGCTAAAATTGCATCAGTTCACATCTCAGTTGCATGTGCTATTCGGGTTTTGTTCTCTGGCTTTTCCCTGTTTTCTATGTGACTATCAGTTGTACTAAATGGCCTCTGGGGATTACAGCAGTCATATACAGGCATTCCTACACATTCTATTTATGGTGCACAGTGTGGGTAATAGTGCTTAATGCAACAGTACTATTAAGTGATTGCAAATCTACATTACAATATGATTCCAGAGTATACGCATGCAGTCCAGCAGTTAGACCTTTATTGTCAGGCTATTATGCTTTCATTTACATATAAACTATGTGAGACTCTTCCTGCCATATTCTCTGGTGTATGCAGTACTTGCCTTAAACAATACAGGTTTTATACAGGCAATTAATGTATTAATACTTTTAGATTTATTTCCTATGACAGTATATGCAAGAGTATTACTGTTCTGCCTCACGTCGCAACCTCTCCAGGTGACTTCCATGGGCCTCCTGGTTCGCGGCCTGCTCACTTGCAGCTGTGGAGGACATAAGAGGAATATTCAGCCATACCTATCCATGATATATATGAGCTGGTAATTATTACACACATAGTGGAGTGATACCTACACACATCTGGGACATCCCCTGCCATTCTAGCCTCTTGGATTCACTGCTCCAAGAGGTCCCCCTTATGCTGCTTCAGGTCAGCATAGTGATGCCCGCTCACCAGTTCTGTGTATGCCAGTGGCACTGGTGAGGTCATGGGTGAGACAGTCCCTGGCTTCCACCTTATATTGGGAACCCTGGTACTGGCTCTGCAGCAGTCTGCTCATAGTATTTGACAAGGAGTCCTGCCATGACTCAGAACTCCTGGATGCACCAGCACTGTGCCCAAACGTGCACTCCCTCTCCCCTTCCTGAAATGGTGCCTGCAAGGGGAAGCTACAACCAGTTATGAGATGTATTCCCATCTGTTGGGTTTAAGTAGGGCTAATTTCCCACACTTTACCGTGATTGGACAGTTTTGAAAAGGATAGGCTATGGGTAAACCTGCTTTCCTAAGGTTGGCATTGTTTAAAGGGGTATTACACTGGGCTCATTGAGTTAGCAGGCCTACACATTGCTTACACCTCCTAAGCTGGCCTGTGCAATGCTTAGAGTTGCTTACATTAGACTTTGCATTATATTTTCTTTCTTGCATTTAATTGTATGTGGACGAAAGTGCACACAATAAATTTTATATGTTTTGGTACTGAGTTGTGGCTTTTTTGAACTTTGGAATTTGAGTGCAGATCTCCTGTCTTATTTTCAATGTGTCAGTTATTGGAGAGTGTTAGCTTGCATCTAGTGCCATCCAAGCAAAGTTAAGTGCTTTAAATCAAATGTTTGTACTTTTTTAAGTTACTCAAGTGTACTGCTCCTGTATGTTTAAATTATATATTATATTTTTCTGCACTTTAAATGTCCATTCTGCTTTTGTCTGCATCAAAATCATTTTAAAAGTGTGTTTCTAGACTTTATTATTAGTATTTACTTTGTAGCTAACTGTAGTGTTGTTTTAAGACTTGGGACTGCTTTTCTAGTGGAAGTAGAAGGTAGTCTGGACTCTCTGAACTGGGAGTCACACAAGCAGGATTTAGGTCAGTTGCTTAATTAGCTGGAGGGCTAAGTAGTCTGTTCAGTAACTTTTTTTCTGCTTCTATAAATGTGGTGCATTTATGTGGTATTGCTTATCAGGCATCAGGTTTTAGCAGTGTCCTGTATTGGTGCAGGCACCTAGAATTAAATATTTTCCTATAAAACTACTCTTGAAATGTCCATAATACTTAGCCACACTAAGAGTAGCCAATCTGCTCAAACTTTTGTCTTAGGCAGTCTAGATATGTATCTGCACTCTTACAGTGTCCATGTTGGCCGGCTGTAAACCCTTCCAACATCATTATCTTGTAGAACAAGGAATATGGATCTGTAACAATGGACATGCCCTTCCATGCTATAACTCTAGCTGACCTGGTGTACTTAGGCATCCTGAGGCAATGCAGAAATTACCTCATGTATACTGACAACCAGCTAATTCTCCAACAAACAGATATGGTATTTGAGGGATGCATGCCTCTATAGGCAAAGCTATCACATACAAGAACTTTTAAGCTGAAATGTTATCAGCAACACACACTCACTGAACAACCTCACGTAGTATGGACTAGTCACATAGACCCACATATGCTGAGGCTGTTAAATGTAATTTCCCTAAACCACAAAGACATCCGCAACACTGCATTCAGAAACAGTTTCCACCGCAACCTCTACAGCTCTCAACAAAAACAATACCTAACAAGATACATACTTCCATATCCCCAGTGTCTCAATTTCTAGTCCATTATGGAGTACCTCCACACAGTCTAATATTTTGTTCATAGAAGACTCCATTACAGTTGTCCAGCTCATCAGCTTAAACAAGGAGAAAGTCAAAGCTATTTGTATGTCAGGGGTGAGGATCCACCAAATCACACATGCCCTCATGTCATTGGATTGCAGTATGGCTCTATCTATGTGGGTGTAAAGGACTTGAAATGTAACTCCCTAAACTACATAAAGAGAGAGAGAGAGAGACAGACAGACAGACAGAAACAAGAGGGATGATGGAACTCTCACACTGTGTGTCCCAGGCTGGTGTGAGCCTAGCTTTGAGAAAGATTCTACCTTTTCTAAGAATGATGTTACAACATGAACAAAAGATGACTGACTTGAAGAAATTGGCTTGGTTTTTGATTTTGCACCAAGAGGACACAATATTTGTTAGCATGGGAGGGTATGGTCAACAGATCATACTGCTTTGAAAGGGATGGTCTACAGACAGCTATCCTCTCTAGGCTTTTGAATATTGGCTGAAACACTGTTCCTACTACACAGTGCCTTTTTTAGGCAATGCCAAGCTCACAAACATTCCAACTTAGGAAACCAACCCTAGAAAACCTAAAGGTGTTATTGCTTAATGCCAGGAGTCTTAACAACAAACTTCATTCCTTCCAGTCTCACCTCACCTTTGAGAATTCAGATGTTTGTGCAGTTAGTCAGACATGGAGAGCACCTTGGCAGTGCAGGGTTACAATGCTTTCCACACATTTATACCAGCTACTGCACAGGCAGGGACTAAGGGAGGAGGTGTCTGGATTTACATCAAAAATAATCATACCACAAAGGTGGTCAAATAGAATGTTGAGCTTGTGCTTCCCTATGTCCAAATTACCATAGGTAAAGTCCTATACCATAGTCTTACAAGATAAAGGTCCACCCTCTATGACCCAGGAAGTCCATAACACATACTTAAAATTATTGGAATCACTCAACATTCAAACCAGTATCATAGTCCCTTTACCTACCCCACTGTAAGCTGAGAATCATACATAACCACAAGCCTGCTGGCCTACAGACTCCTGGACTTTATCAATATAAACACCCTCGACCACTTAGTCCATACACCCACTAGGGGAGCAAACATACTGGATCTGGTCCTCACTAACATTAGTGAATTCTGTGCACCTTCCCCCTTGTAATATTCCCTTTGTTAAATTCAGACCATAAAATGATCACCTTTGAAATAAAAATAGAACCCAGGACCCCTGTTAACTCTGGAACTAATTGAACCACTAAGTCATAACCTAGCAAAATTTCAAGCCCCCCCCCCCCAATGCTGAGGTTTCTTATGTAATTTTCTTCACAGAGACCCTTTAAAATCATGGTAGTAGATGCATAGCAACAGCAGTGTCCTCAAGTATAAGCAGAATACAAACACTAAACACAAATCACTCTGGTGGAATCCAAATATTAATAGGTTACATAACAAAAAGGAAGAAGATCATGCCAAAAATTAGAAAGTGCAATGCCCACCACGAGGAAGAATTTCTCATTAATCTAAATAAGAGACTCAAGAGGACAAATCAAGTCTACTAAAGCCAAATTTGGGGTGAAAATGGCCTCCCAGTCCAAGTACAACTACGAGGCTTTCTTGAGCTAAGCCCACAAACCTCAATGGCAGCATACAACAATGCAAAGATCTAACCGTAAAGGGAGATACCCACCCAGAGGATTTGCAGGCAAAAATGACAGCAATGTGCAGAAAAGATAGCCAGATAGATCCAAGAAGTAGGAGCAATGAGTCTCATAAAAAAAAAATTGCAGTTGTATTTAGATATGCTACTGATACATGTAACTCCATATGAATTGGAGGAATCATAATTATTTCCTGGGCACATTCTGGGTGCTGCAAAAAGCAATTCTGGCTAACATTAAAGACTGAAATATTACTAATTTAATGAACTGTAATCATACCCTGACATAGGAATGGAGTCCATTCCTGCCATGGTACTAGAAACTCAAAAGACTTGAAGAAATTAAACCAAGAGAAGCCAAATGGTACAGGAAATCCACTGGTTGAAAAACTCAGCTTTGATTTTACTATTTGCCCTCCAGACAATCCTTGGTAAACTTCATCAAACATACCCCCAGACTATTACTAGGGAGGATGTCCTCTCCAAGGCCAATAATACTAAATCCATGATAATAACCCAGAATACCTCCTAAATATCATGAACCACATCCTATCACCTCTAAGAGTAGATCCAGTAGTCAGGGATTTAGTGATGCATATAGACATTAACCTTGTCTTTGACTAGCGTGTATCTACAGTACTGAGCAAATCTTTCTATGTTGAGCAACTTATAAGCAAGGTCATTACATTTAAGTCTACGGAAGTCATTGTTCCATTGCATTTATCCCACATCAGACTGATCATTGAGTACAGTGCCTCTTCAGTATGTACCTGACCAGGCACATACAACAACGTGAATGTATACAGAGGGTCTTTACTGAAAGGATATAGGGCATAAAAAACATGTTGTACATAGATCACCTCAAAGCCCTATCCATGCATTCTGTCTCCAACAGAGTGTTAAAAGGTGAAATATTTACCCTTTTCTTCATTGTAGTGTTATCTCGGAGCTGGCATATATTATTTGAATGAGGAGTAGGGTGCAGGGGCCTGCAAAACATAAGAAAAGTAGATTTTTGTGTGTGTGGGGGGGTTTGGTGTTTGAGTTTTCAGAAACTCGATCATATGATCTTGTCTGTATGAATTTCATATTTCTGAAAACTTGATCATCTGACATAGATCTCTCTCTCTCTCTCTCTCTATATATATATATATATCTATACGCGCGCACACACACACACACACACACACACACACACACACACACACACACACACACACACACACACACACATTAGCATGTGAATAAGCTGCTTAATTAAGTGTGAATTGCTTTAGCAGTTATAAAGGTTTTGCTGAGTGAGGGTTAAATCACACTGCTAAAACTAACTTTACAAACTATCCATATACTGATGAATCTGATTTTTTTCACACCATGAATTATTGTTTTTTTTTTCCCTGCACTGAGTCTTTCAACAATAGATGTTCTTACAAACATAATGTTCTATCTAAAGTTCAAATGATGAGAATTACAAACTTTGAAGAATATAATGATACAGTACTTTGCCAGCATTAAACTTGATAGTCTCCTTGCTATGTGCAAATGTGGAAAAAGAAGACTACAGGCCACAGGACTTTTACCTTCTCAGTTGTTGATAGGGAAGAGAATGAAAACAAGGTTACCAGCATCTTCAGTTTTACTTCATCCAGGAGGGAAAACACAAATGCCAAATGTTCGATCTTCATGCTAAGCATGTTATCAGCAAGAAAAATCTACTAGTGAGCAATTAAACAATTACCAGTACTGAGACCTTGTGAGATGACAAATGGAAAATAAAAGTAGCTGTTGTCAGTGATATGCTACTACACAGCATTCCTGTACTGGTGAGGCAAAAAAACAAACAAAAAAAAAGCTAATCTTGAGAAGAAATAGAAATGGTTTGTTTGGAAGTGGACTCTTCTCATTGAAATTCAACAAATTAACTGAAAGAAAACACTAATAAGGGCAAATTGATCCAGGAAACGTTTTAAATGCTCCCCCAGAGACATTCCTAAAGGATGACTCATATATGCGTTCCGAGAGTGACATGGTATCACCCTAGTTTCCATTACAGTTGTCAACCATCTGATATGACCTGGAGGCCTCCCACCTAGAAATCTTCTTCACTTTCCTTGATATTTGCCTGATTTGCTACTTTACTCCAGGGCCCTGCAAGTTGGACAGCTTTGGAAAGGTATGCAGAGTAGAAGCCAGTATTTCTGAGAACAGTACAATCTAAACAGCTGCAGTTGCTTTTTTTTGTGTATATAGTTTACTCATTTCCCTGCCCAATTCTGAGCTTGCATTACACATGCAAGTGTCTTAGGCCATATCATTTGTGCCCACCTATAACTGCTAGTCCTTGATTATAAACTCTACCCACTATTTAGAAAAGTTGAGATGGCAAAATGACATCCAGTCATGTCTTTCCATCTGACTCACAAAGAGATCAGGTTCATTAATCAAAGTACGAACTATTTCCTCATTTGCCAAACCTGGTTATGACAATCTGTCTGATGATAACCAACTACTGGATGTGACCCTTGAGCCTACTGGAAGTACATCTGTATTTAACAGTGGCTGCACAATGTCTAGCAATGGAGACTATTAGAAACCAACCAATAAGGATTATTTTGTTACATGCTGTAATACAAAAGTGAAATCATTAAGCTGGAAGTAAATTACAGTGCTTGTTTTAAATTAATGTGTACTGTTAAATCTATTTTGACCAGTATATACCATAAAAGGAAATGGTATGAACATGTCACTTTATGTCCATAATATAATATAGATATCTATTATTTGTTAATGTAAATATTAAGCCAGGCGATAAGCTTAATGTGAGGTAATGCAATGAATAGTACAATGTATCTTTAAGAGCCCCATAGGACTGGTGTTTTCTGGATGTCAAGTGACTCTGGTAGCTGGCATAGAGGATTAAAGTCATGAATTGTTAACAAGCCTTCATTTGGGGTCTATATTATAAGATATACATTTGGAAACATCGAACAACATATGGTCGACACCATATGGTCGATGTCTTCAAACATCGACCTTATAAAAAAATAAAAAAGGAAAAAGAAAAAAGTATCCTAATGGGTTTAAGCAGGAGGGCAAGCCCTCCTGCACCCCCCACACCCCACGCTACTAAAATATACCAACGCCGAGACCGCACTACATTGCAGTAAACAGAAATCTCCCCTTACGGAGATTTCCGTTTACACTCTCGAGAATCTGAGCACTCAATATTCTTGTGTTGACAATGTCAAATTTGACATTGTCGGCTTTCGAGAATATTATATAAACCTTTCATTTGCCTAGTGTATAACCTTGTGCAAGTCATTTAACCAGACAGTTCTTTTGGGCAATTGAGAATATGATCTACCCTTCTTAAGATCATAGAAGAGTACTAGGCTAATGGCCCTACAACCTTTTTAAGCCTAGCCATTCATGCCACAATTTTCCCAATTGTCAATTCCCATGGGCTAGAATGGCTTTGATATAAGCCTGTGTCTTAGGGCATCTACAAACTGACCCTGACCATAAAGGCCTCAGGTAACAAGCCAGGGGTAAATTTGGAATTTATACATCCATTGGTCCCAATTGCATTTGAGCAGGCTTAGGAAAGAGCTCTGCTTCACATGAATGGGGAGTCTGTTCCAGTGAAGGGGTAATCTCTGAGACACATACCTGTTCCTCCAACATGTTTTGTTCATGTCACAGATGAGGTTTAGATCCTTAGATTGGGTAATTCTAGTGCTGTTTATTTTGTAAATGTGTAGCAAATCCATCAGGTCTGGATCAGAAAATGCCTTCTAGGTTAGGCATAGATTGCCCCTCAATTATCTGTAGGAAAATGAGTACAAGGACCGAGCGTTCAGGTAGTCTGCACAGTACATGCTAATTACACCCTGTATTCTTTTAGTGAAGAACCACTGTGGTGTCTCCAGCTGTTGCAAAGTCCTGGTTAGGTACATGTCAAAGGGTGCATTGTACTCGATTATTGGTCTAATGAGGGCTGAATATAATAGGTTCATAGGTTCATAGGTTCATACTAGGCTATCTGCCCAAGGGCATTTATAAGCCTAGCCCATAGTTATGTGGCTTTCGCCACCCCTTTAGTTTGAATAAAAACTATGCCTATTATTTTGCTGTGCCTCTGTCAAGCAGTGACATTGAAGTAATCCCTGGGGTATATCTGCGATCTCCCATCCATTGGTCAAGATTCCTCTTGAACAAGGCCATCGAGGTGCTCTGCCTCACATGTACCAG
This sequence comes from Protopterus annectens, assembly GCF_019279795.1. Taxonomy (NCBI): domain Eukaryota; kingdom Metazoa; phylum Chordata; order Ceratodontiformes; family Protopteridae; genus Protopterus; species Protopterus annectens. The sequence goes on along the minus strand of NC_056742.1, from coordinate 36,231,338 downwards.
GATTTTGTTACACAGCATAGGGAGACTCTGGGTGATGAATCTGTCCCTCCAGCACATTCTATTTATAACCGTGTCGAGGTTTAAGTCTACCGCCCTTGTGGTTCTGAGGGATCTAGATTTTTTGAGGTGAAGCATATTCATCAAATCTGGGTTTGACATGGCCTTATATGTCAGGCACAGGTCACCTCTGAGCAAGTGGTATGAGACTGAATAGAGCTGGAGTTCTTTCAGTCAGGCAGCATAAGACATATTTTTGAGACCCTTTATCCTTTTGGTGAGGAACTTTTGGGGCCTTTCAAGCTGCAGCAGGTGTCGGGTCAGATACATTCCGAATGGGGCATTGTACTCAATCATAGGTTTAATGAGTGATGAATACAGGGGGATGATGACCTCCCTTGATCTAGATGTGAATCCCTTCATGATCAGGTGGGCAATATAGAAGGTTTTCCTAACTACTTTAGCAACATGAGTGTCAAACGAAAGGCTACTGTCAACCTGGGCCCCAGATCCCTGATGACTTCTTCTGTGCTCAGTGGATTGCCACCTATATGGTAGCTAGGGGTAACCTTGTTTTTCCCGAAAGGTATGACTATGCATTTCTTGGTGTTTAACTTTAGGCCATGGCTCTGGCACCAGTTATCCATTTCTGTGATGCCCTTCTGAAGGATATCTGTGTCAGATGTGTTTTCGACTATGGCGCCCCGTTTGCAGTCATCTGCAAACTTTGTCAGCCATAACCCTCCTGTGTTTGCTTGTACTTCAGAAAAGTAGATGCCGAACAAGAGTGGACCCAGGACTGAGCCCTGTGGGACACCACTAGTGACAGGCTTTGAGTCTGACATGGCTCCAGCAACTCTGACCCTGTGGGTTCTGTCACTTACCCAGTTTGCAACCCATCTTGTGATGTATGGGTTTACATTCAAGCTGATGAGTTTTTCGATGATACCTGAGTGGGGTATTGTGTCGAAGGCCTTTGCCAGGTGGAGGTAGGCTGTATGGACTGCCTTTCCCTCATCAATGCCCTTGGTGACTGTCTCAAAAAAGTCAACCAAGTTTAAGAGGCAGGATCTGCCTTTGACAAAGCCAAACTGGGTTGGGTCCAAAGTCTGCAAGTTCCCTATGTCTTTATTTATGAGTTCCATTATGATCCTCTCCATGACTTTGCAGATAAGGCTTGTCAAGCTAATGGGGCAGTAATTTCCAGGGTCGGTGGAGGCACCACCCTTATGAAGTGGGACCACAGTCGCCGTGCGCCACTCCTTGGGTACGTATCCTGAGGTGAGGATAAGATTAAACAGCTGTCCTAATTGTGGGTTTAATTCCTCATTGAGTTTGTGAAGCACACAGCCGGGGATACCATCCGGTCCCATGGATGCTGTGTTTTTTGCCTTAGTGAGAGCAGTTCTCACCTGGGCGTTGGAGATGTTTGGGGGACTACAATGCTCTGGTATATATAACTAACCTTTTGGGGGGGGGGAGTTTGCACTGAACCTGTCAGCCAGTATGTTGGCAATGTGTAAAGGTTCAGTAATTTTCACATCATTTTGAACTAATTCTGAGCATATCTGGGAGTTTCTTCCTAGGTTTCTAACATAGCTAAAGAAGGCCTTATGATTGTCTTTTGAGTCCTTGGCGATTTTTCTCTCAAAATTTGCCTTGGATGATTTTATGAGAGCTCTTAGTTTTTTACTTATGATGATCAAATGTGTCTTACCTTTCAAGGATTTTGCTCTATCTTGTAGTAGCTTCCTCCTTTTGTTGTAGAGCTTGTTTATGGCTGGGGTCCACCAGACTGGATGCTTGCCTTTGGTACAGAGAGTCTTAGTTTTGTTTGGGATAGCCTGATCCATGCAGTCCTGTAGGTGCTGGTAGAAGGCATTTGTAAGTGATTCAGCGGTTTGAGTAATGTTTACCACTGGTTCCGGGGCCTTAAAGGAGACCACACTAGATTTTAGAAGTGTGAAGTCGGCTTTTGAGAAGTTTTTCACTATGGTCTTTTTTGTTTCAGGTGGGGGCGGGATGAGGACCTCCAGCGAGATTAGTTTATGATCTGATCTCACCAGTGAGGGGTATACTTCCGGTGTTGAACATTTTAATCCCATGTTCGTGATGATGAGATCAAGTATGTTTTCTCCTCTTGTGGGGATGGTGACTAGTTGTTCCATGGCATTTGAGTTTATGAACCCCAGGAATCTTTGGGTTAGAGTGTTTGGGCTTGAGTAGTGTTCCCAGTCTATATTAGGGTAGTTGAAGTCACCTAGTATGATGGTGTTTGGAGATACATTTATCCTCCAATGTTTTCAGGAAGGCCATATGAGGTTCCTGAGTTTGAGAGGGTGGCCTGTAACATGCTACAAATTGCAGAGCAGTCTTGCCTATGGTTAATTGCACCTGGATGGTCTCCGATGCATCGTGCGTTGCCACCAACCTTGAGGTGTGGGTGTCCTTTATGAATATGGACACCCCTCCTTTTGGTGTTGTCCGGATTTTGGGGCGGAACGCATGATATGAGGTGAAACCTGTTAGTGCTGGGGTGCTCTCAGGAGCCTTGAACCAGGTTTCTGTCACAGCACAGACATCGATGTTCTCCATATTGAGAAGGGCCTCGAGTGCGTGCATCTTGAGACTGAGACTTCTGGCATTGAGCAGCATTACCCTTAGTTTTTTTCTTTTTGGTATTCTAGGGTGGTAGGTTTAGAATTTGAGCCTTGCCTAAAAAAGGCACTATGGGGGAGGCAAGAGCCTTTGCCAATATCCGGAAGCCCAGGGTGACAGGTGCAAGCCGTCCCTTTAAGCAGCGTGGCTTGTCCAGCATGTCATCCCAGGCAGAAAGACATTGGATCCCCTTTGAATGACACCAGAATTTAAGCCAATTATTAAAGCTGATCATCTTATCACTGTATTGTGGCATCATTCTAGGTGAAGGTAGGATACTGCTCAAGGTCAGGGTCATACCTGCCTGGGCTACATAATCAGAGAGCACCTCAATGTCCCTTTTCATGTAGTCCAAGGAGGTATGTCTCAGGTCATTGACACCAGCATGGACAATGACTGAGTCATACTTGTACCTGCTGTTGAGAGACCTGAGTGCTTGCATTATGTGACGGATTCTAGCGCCCGACAGGCAGCTTACTGTGACCTTCTCCTTACTCAGTCTGGTGAGCGGGACGTCAGTGTGTCTGATTATGGAGTCACCAATGATAAGTGTGTCTGGCATTGTGTTTGGCCTTAAGGGCTGTGACTGTTTGACACTCTGACTGTGTGGTCTATGTGTTGCATGTGTTGGGTCCTGAGGTGGTAGTTGTTTGGGTGTCTGCTTTGGTGGCCTCTGCTGTTTTGGTAGATTTTTGATCAGAGCCTCTGAGTATGTCTTTGTGTGATTATGTGTATGATTTGAAGTTGTGATGGTACTATGTGTGACTGGGTATGTATTGTGTGTGGTTTCCTTCTCCTCCTGTCTGGTCTTGCCAGTCCTATGTTGAGAGAGCTCAGCCTCTAGTTTGGCCGTATAGTTGCATCTCTCGCATGTATTTGTGTTTTGTGGGAGAAGGAGAGGATTGCCTGTGTACATGAGGCAATTGTAACATTGCCTCAATATTCCCAGGTTCACCAGTTGAGCAGGAGAGGACACTAGCAACTGATCACTCGACATACTAGAAGTAGTAGATAAAAAGACTTTCAAAGGACTCCGGCGGAAGTGGGTTTTAGGCTGGTGGGGTACTATCTATAGTAAGAGTGCTTTATCAAGGTGCAAGTACTGTAGGAGTAAGTGCTAGGCTTACAGATAGAGAATAGTCTACTTGGGAATTAAGTAGAGATGAGCCTTTCAGTTATAGGATACGCTGGTTAGATCAGCAGTACAGCTCAAGGAAGGTAGTTTTAAGGGAAAATTTGAAGAGTGTAATTTAGGTGGCCCGAATAGTTTAACCTTATTTAACCGCCGCTGCTCTTGTGTGCAACAGTGGCAACTCCACACTAAATCGCGTAAACGCGTGTTTAGCGTGTTTTATATCAGGGGGCTGAAAAAAGCTAGGAACTGGCCCAAAACGACCAATAGACTACAAGTTACTGGCTGAAACCTCACAAAACTGGACAAACAGGCAGTTCAATGCTTCCCACTCCCACTGGTAAGCAAGGGAACTTCCTACTTCCCAATTAGGCAAAGAATCAGTAACAGGAACTGCAAACAAAGTCCAGGGATCAGCAACTCTGAAACTGGACTACTCTAGCTCAGTAAGGCGGGAAAAACAAGAGATATTTTTTTTTTTTTCAGAAACAAGCAGAAACAGATACAGTAGACACTTATAAATGCTATAAATTGGCTATCACAGCCTACAGAAACAATTTGCAACAATTACAGATTTTAAAAGTAACAAAATGAGAATTCAAGTGCAATAACAGAATAAATGCAGAAAAACAAATACAATGTATCAGCAAGCAGGCCAAATACAGTCGCTAGGTAACTAGAAGTGGAAAGCCACAAAAAATATACTTTAATCAGGTAAAGTCGCTTTTTTAGCTCTCTGAAGCCTGGATTACTCTGCTGGCCACCACGAGGATCTGTGCTGAGTAGGTACAAGCTGGAAAACGCCCGTTTAGCGTGTTTTATATCAGGGGGCTGAAAAAAGCTAGGAACTGGCCCAAAATGACAAATAGACTGCAAGATACTGGCTGAAACCTCACAAAACTGGACCAACAGGCAGCTCAATGCTTCCCACTCCCACTGGTAAGCAAGGGAACTTCCTACTTCCAAATTAGGCAAAGAATCAGTAACAGGAACTGCAAACAAAGTCCAGGGATCAGCAACTCTGAAACTGGACTACTCTAGCTCAGTAAGGCAGGAAAACAAGAGATATATTTTTTTTTCAGAAACAAGCAGAAACAGATACAGTAGACACTTATAAATGCTATAAATCGGCTATCACAGCCTACACAAACAATTTGCAACAATTACAGATTTTAAAAGTAAAAAATGAGAATTCAAGTGCAATAACAGAATAAATGCAGAAAAACAAATACAATGTATCAGCAAGCAGGCAAAATACAGTCGCTAGGTAATTAGAAGTGGAAAGCCACAAAAATATACTTAAATCAGATAAACTCAGTCTTTTAGCTCTCTGAAGCCTGAATTACTCTGCTGGCCACCACGAGGATCTGTGCTGAGTAGGTACAAGTTGGAAAACGCGTTTAGCGTGTTTTATATCAGGGGGCTGAAAAAAGCTGGGAACTGGCCCAAAACAACCAATAGACTACAAGATACTGGCTGAAACCTCACAAAACTGGACCAACAGGCAGCTCAATGCTTCCCACTCCCACTGGTAAGCAAGGGAACTTCCTACTTCCAAATTAGGCAAAGAATCAGTAACAGGAACTGCAAACAAAGTCCAGGGATCAGCAACTCTGAAACTGGACTACTCTAGCTCAGTAAGGTGGGAAAACAAGAGATATTTTTTTTTTTTCCAGAAACAAGCAGAAACAGATACAGTAGACACTTATAAATGCTATAAATCGGCTATCACAGCCTACAGAAACAATTTGCAACAATTACAGATTTTAAAAGTAACAAAATGAGATTTCAAGTGCAATAACAGAATAAATGCAGAAAAACAATTACAATGTATCAGCAAGCAGGCGAAATACAGTCGCTAGGTAATTAGAAGTGGAAAGCCACAAAAAATATACTTAAATCAGGTAAAGTCACTTTTTTAGCTCTCTGAAGCCTGGATTACTCTGCTGGCCACCACGAGGATCTGTGCTGATCTGGATGTTGTGGCCTTATTTATAAGTTGCACTGTGTGGAAGGATTTTCTTACTATCATGGATATATGGTGATCAAAGTTCAGGTTACTGTCAGCCTAAGTTCTCAAGTATCTTACTACTGTGTCTACTTTAGGGGAGTTTTATCGATGTTGTAATTGGCAAGAAGGGGTAATCTTCCTAAAGGGTATAATTATGCATTTTTGCATCAAGTTTTAGGCCATGGTTCTGGTATCAGTTATTTTTCTGTGCCAGACCTTGCTGGATGATATCTACTTCTTTGAGAAAATTCAGTGATTACACTCATCTTGCAGTACTCAGCAAATATGGTCATCCAAAGTCCCTCAACATTTGGCTTGACATCAGAGAAGTACATTCCAAACAGGAGAAGCCCCAGTGCCAGACCCTATTGGGACATCACTAGTAAATGGACTCTTGGTAGAGGTGGATTAACCATCACCCTAACTTTGTGTGTCCTATCTGAGAACAATATGGCTGTCAAGAGACATAGGGATTTATGCCTAAATTTATGATTTTGTCTATAATACTTGAGTGAGGTATTATGGCAAATGCCTTTGCCAAGACAAGGTAGGCAGTATGCACTATTTTGCCAATGTCTGTGGCTCTAGTGACCTTCTCGAAGATGCCCACCAAGTTTAGTAAGCATCACCTTCCCTTGACAAAACAGAACTGGAGGGGTACAATGTTTGAAGATCAGTAGGAGGTCTTTGTTTATCAGGTTAACAATAATTATTTCCATGACCTTGCATATAAGACTAGTCAGACTTATGGGTCTATAGTTCCCTGGTCCTGGTGATGGTCCACCTTTGTGTAAAGGGATGACAGTTGCAGTCCTCCATTCCATATGGATGAGGCCTGTCTGGAAGCTGTGGCTGAATAGATATTCTAGTGAGTGTGACAGGTTATATTTCATGTTATTTAGGAGGCATCTCAGGATATTATCAGTACCCACTCATGCAATGTTTTTAGCTCGGGAGAGTACAACGAGGACCTGTTCTTTAGTGATAGTTGGGGGGGGGGGTGGTAAAGGATATTTCCTGTGGGAAACTAGGAGGGATGGGGGGGGGTGAAACTGGAGATACATTTATCAGCCAGTAAATTTGCTATAAACCCCGGTTTAATATGGAAAGTTCTGTTTAGTATTAGTTCAGTACACTGTTTAGTGTTCCCTTTAAGGTTGTGTACATAACTGAAAAATACCTTATGGTTATCCTTAGTCTGGGAGGCTATTTTTGCCTCAAAGTTTAATTTGGTGGACTCGATTAGTCCCCTGAGCTGCTTACTTAGGCTGAAGAAAAAGTCTTATCTTTTTGGCATAACCCTTCCTATTTTTGGACAGGATTTTCTTTCTTTTGTTGTACAATGTAATTATACTGGATGTCCATTAAGGGGGTTTGCTTCTGGAGTACATCCTAAGTTTATTTTGGTTTGGTATTGCTGTTTCCATGCAGTTATTTACATGCTTATACAGGGTTTCTGTAAACAAGTCCCCATAGGCCACTGTGGTCTCTGAGTTTGGGGAGGGGGGCTTGGAATTTAGATATGCCGTCACCTAATCAGAGGTAGTTGGCTTTGGAAAAGTTCTTAATGGTTCTGGGTTTTATTGGGAGTTGAGCCTTTATATTTATTTTAAGTGTTACCACTTCTTATCTAATCTAACTTGTGTGGACATTAGAAAAGGTAGGTGCAACATTCTGAAATATTTTTGAGTATCAGATCCAATATATTAGCACCCAAAGTAGGTGTCCAGACTGGCTGATTCAGGATATTTACATTGAAAAAAATCTAGGAATCTTTGAGCTTGCATGTCAGTGGTTGTGTATGTATTCCTGTTTATGGTGGAATGGTTGAATTCACTTGTGTATACGGTGTTGGGTAGAATTCTATGTATTTCCAATTTATTCAAGTATGTGACATGGTTATCCTGGGTCACAGATTAAAACCTATAGCTTGCAAGCATAAGGTATTGGACTTTACATAGGTTTATTTGGGCATGGAGTAGTTCAAGCATGTCATCGTCTGACCAATCTTGTGGTGTGGCTACTTTTTATGTAGATTGATACACCTCCACGTTGTGTCTCTTCTTGTGTGGTAGCTGGTCTAAATGTTGGGAAGGCATTATACCCTGGTATTGCTAGGATGCCCTCTATGGCTTTAAACCATGTCTCAGTAACTGCAAGGATGTCAATGCTCTCCAGGTTGAGGAGTGTTTCCAGAGGTGTAAGTTCTTAATGAGACTCCTAACATTGAGCAGTAATATCTTTCATTTATCTTTCATACAATTTACTATATTGGAAGGTTTATTAGATTTTCATTGCCTAAAAAGACACTGCCTGGGTGAATAATGTTTTAGCCAATATCCAAAAGCCTAGTGGGGGACAATGGCAGACCATCCGTGGCAAAGTAATGTGGTATGTCGATCATGTTCTCTCAAGCTGACAAATATTTGACCACATTTGAATGACAGCAGTAACTAAGCCAATTGTTAAAGCCAATCGTCTTTTGTTTGTATTGTGTATCATCCTTAGAGAAGATAGAATACTGCTCAATGCTAGGCTTGTGCCTGGCTTGGACACAATCAGAGCATTGTCATGTTTCTGTTCATATAGTCCAGGGAGGTAAAGCTCAGGTTATTTACACCCACATGGACTATGGCAGAGTCACATTTGTACTTTTATTTTAGGGTTCGAAGTATTGAGTTCAATGTTCTAAGTGCATGTGTGAGATCTATTGGATCCTTGCCCCTGATAGGTAACTGGCCATGACTGTCTCCTTGTTCAGCCTGGTGATGGTAACATCAGTGTATCTCATAATAGAGTCTCTAATGACCAGTACAGTGAGCTGTGTGGCAGTTTACCTTAAAGTTGTAGAGGCTGAGACATTGTGAGATATGGCTGTATGTGTCCTGGGGAGTGTTGTCTTTGTAGATTATTTGGAAGATTTCTGGGACAACATACGGGATGTCTTTGAGCTATGGGTATAGACTACATTTAAGAGCCATGGCATATGTGAGTTTGTGTGCCTGATCCATAGTAGGTGTGTTTATTTGTTTATTTATTCATTGACTGACATTTGATTGCATGCAGTATGCGTGCTACTGGCAATCTGTTTGGGGATATCAGTGTCTGCAAGCAAGAGCTTTGCCTCCAAGGACATTGTATAATTACATCTTTCACATACTGTGTCAGTTTGTTTAAAAATACAATGGTCGCCAGCAAACATGAGACATTTACTACATTGTCTCAAAATACCCATTTCCACCAGGCTGACAATAGAAACAGTAGGCAAGTGCCCATCCATGGCTGTGGATCCTTTTTTCTGTGATCTTTGAGGGGTGGTGCAATTGGGCTTTAGAGCTAGGCTGGGAGGAAAGGTCTAGGACTGATCTAAAACAACACTTTTGGGGTAATGCTTCTCAAAAGAAAAACTAGCTAGTCTACAACCAGCTAGATACTTGAGAAAATAGCAGAGGATATTTTATATGGAAAATTACAACTCCAGGAGTCTACTTACTGGAGATGAGTTAGAGAAGATGTCAGTCTGTAAACAGTAAAAATGCAGCATAACTGAGTATATAATATTCAAATCCTGTAGCAAATGACAATTTTCTCACTATTCTAAGTGATACTATAAGACTAAGGGTCCCAGACTAAATATAATGCAAACAGAAAAATGCAGTAAAAATGTAATACATGATGCTCTGATCCTACAGCAATTCACAGTTCTCCCACTATTACTTCAAGACTAAGCCCCCCCCCCAGACCTAGTAAAATGGAAATAGTAAAAAGCAGTAGAAATGAAATAAATGATAATCAGATTCTGCAGCCATTCACAATTCCCCCATTACTGTGAGGGATACAACAATTCTAAGGTCCCAGACAAAGTTAAAAATGCAAACAGTTGAATTTTGTTTAAAACAAGGAAAATGCAGTAAAGAACAATTCACATCTCAGACTAGCACTCTGAATATTGCAGAGTGCAACAGTTAAAATGGGATTGTATGAAACAGGCTAAGTCAAGTTTTAAGAGTCTAATGAGAATGACTTACCAATCTGAGCTGTCAGGAACCAGAAGAAATAAGAGTGGGAGGGGCTTTCAAGCTCTAATTTACAATAGGGACACAGCTAAAATGATGCCAAGTTTAAAAACACAACAGTTGGATGAGGTAGGAAAAATTAAAAAATCATAAATTTAGAGCTGTTGTGACTGAACAGGAATATATGTGAAAACCTTAAATAAAAAAAACTGTTTCTCAGATCCTCCCATTAATTAGCTAGATCTATTTCTTATTCAATCAATGAATGCAAAAGGAATGTTTCTTAACTGACTCTAGCCAACAGCACCTAAGACTTCAAGAAAAAAATACAGTAAAACAGTTTAATATACAACAAACTGTAATATAATAATAACAAAATCAAAAAGTAATGGAAATATCCAAACATTAAATGCAGAAAATTCAAAAATCAATGCAGTCAAACAGTAGTTTTAAACTCAGAGCTCATGGAGCTTAATGATCTTAGACAGTTGTTGACATTACATTAGATGTTCATAAGTTCATAGGTAGGTACTAGGCTATTGGCCCTAGGGCCTATACAAGCCTAGCCATAATGATTCCCTGGCTATTGCTTCCCACAAATATTTACTTTCCTGGACCCCTGTCTAACAGGGCTACTGATGTGATCCCCAAAGTGAATTTCTTATCTCCCATCCAATTGTCAAGATTCCTCTTGAAGAGGGCCATTGAGGCAGCCTGTTCTACAGCGTGGGGAGTCTCTGGATCAAGAACCTATCCCTCCAGCATGTTCTATTCATCATGATGACAAGGTTAAGATCCCTGGAGCATGTGGCTTGGAGGGATTGGGATTTCTTTAAGTGTAGCATGTCCAACAACTCTGGGTTTGACATGGCCTTGTATGTTAGGCAGAGATTGCCTCTGAGTAGGTAATATGCAACAAAGTATAGCTGGGGTTTCTTTAGATGGTAAGTATAAGGCATCTGCTTTAGACCTGTGATTCTTTTTTGTGAGGTATTTCTGTGGCCTTTCTAGTTGTTGTAGATGTCTTATGAGGTACATACCAAACGGGGCATTGTATTCTATAATGGGTCTAATGAGGGATGAGTACAGAGGGACAATGACCCATTTTTTTCTGGATGAAAAGCCCTTAGTGATGAGGTGTGCCACATAGAAGGATTCTCTAACTGTTGTGGCTATGTGGTTATCAAAGGTGAGACCACTGTACACCTGCATCCTTAGGGCTCTTATCACACTTTTGGTGTTTAGTGTACTGCCACCTATGTGGCAGTTCACAGGTATGTGTTTTTTTCCCAAAGGGGACAGCTATACATTTTTTGGCATTTAACTAGACCCCATGGCTCTAGCACCAGGCATTTTGGTAAGGCCCTTTTGTAGTATATCCACATCATTTTGGGATTAAATAATAGCTCACAGCTTGCAGTCATCTGCGAATTTTGTAAGCCAGAGTCCCTTAGTGTTGGCCTGTACGTCAGAGAAGTATATGCCAAACAAGAGTGGTCCCAGGACAGAACCCTGTGGTACACCACTTTTCACTTGTCTGGAGCTGGATTTGGCTACTTTTACAGTGTGTGTTCTGTCAGTAAGCCAGTTTGCAATCCATTGAGTGACATCGAGATTAATGCCCAGCTTAGTAAGTTTACCTATGATTCCAGAGTGGGGGATAGTGTCGAAAGCCTTGGTGAGGTTCAAGTAGGCTGTGTGAACCACCTTACCCTCGTCCACGGCTCTGGAGACTGATTTGAAGAAGCCGGTCATGTTCAGGAGGCAATATCGGCCTTTCACAAACCCAAAGTGGGTAAGGTCCAGTGTTTGAAGGTCACCAATATCTTTGTTTATAAGTTCTATGATAATACGCTCCATTGCCTTGCAGATCAGGCTCCTGGGATGCAAAGTGGATCCCCCCTTGTGGAGTGGGATGACTGTAGCTGTGCATCACTCTGTGGGCAAGAAGCCTGAGGTGATGCTGTGATTAAACATGACACATAGGTGTAGTTCATGCAGTGCACAGCCCCGGATGTTGTCTGGTCCCATGGATGCTGTATTCTTGGCTTTGGAGAGTGCAGCTTTTTACCTGAGTGGCAGTGATTACTGGAATATGGCATTTTTTCGGTATTGAGATGGGCCCTTTAGGGGTGAGAGGGGGTGAAGCTGGCACTGAATCTATCTGCCAGGATAGTGGCAATATCCTTGGTATCAGTATATCTAGTGCTAGTCTACTGTAGCTCAGAGCAGATCTGAGTATTGCCATTTAGATAATTGTCATAGCTATAGAATGCCTTGTAGTTGTCTTTGGAATCTTTGGAAATTTTGTTTTTGTAACTAGCTTTGGAAGATTTTATGAGGGATCTCAGCTTTCTACTGAGGCTGGTGAGGGAGAGTTATGAATCCTGGGTTTTTCCTCTTTTCTGCAACAGTTTCTTCCTTCTGTTGCACAGCTTGTTTATGGCAGGGGACCACCAGATTAGCTTCCTTTTTTTAGAGGACAGTGTCTTGATTCTATTTGGGATGGCTCGGTCCATGCATGAATGAATGTGCTCGTACAGCACCTTAGTGTAGGATTCAGCAGTTGAATTTCCAGTTTCCATCTGCATGGGTGTCATCAAGTTTTTTATTTCTGACTTGAGAAGCATGAAATTGGTTTTGTAGAAATTTTTTACGGAGGTTTCCTTAAAGAGGGGGGGGGGATGTGGATGTCAAGGGTGATTAGCTTATGGTCTGATCTGACCAATGAGGGGGTGACCACTGGTGTGGAGCATCGATCTCCCGTGATGGTAATGACCAGGTCTAGAATATTGGTACCCCTGGCGGGACTATGGAATAGTTGCTCTAGGGCATTGGAATTTATGAATTCCAAGAACCATTGAGAAAAGGTGTTGGTACAGGTGTAGTTACTTACTATTTCTCTGTGTCATTCCTTGGGAACTTCTGTGTGAATTTGTCATTCCTTCTTAGTATTCGGTGCCTATGAAGAATTACTGACCTCACAATTAACAAACGGCACTGCCACTATTTTGTGTCAGGATTGAAATGCTTTTCCTGCTGCACTTTTACCCTCATTAGAAATTCTTGCATCGCCAATGAATTCAATTCACTTGATATGCATAGTCTGCTCGCTAGTCATTCTTTTTGCAGAGTGTGTAAATCTGCCTAAGTCTATACCCTCAGTTTTCCTTTTATTGTGTACATCTTTTTCTTGTTTGATTATTATTATTATTTTTTAACTATGGCAACTAAAACTGCATTATATATTCCCATGAGTTGGTGTTTGCATTTAAGACAACAGGTGACACCATAAATCTGAAAACATTGATACATTTTTTGCCAGAATTGCACCAGCAGGTTGAAATGCATTACCTCAAATCTCAGAATTGCAACTGATTATAAACTATTTAAACTCCTGCTAAAGAAACCTGTACAGGGTGTATACAAACTTGACTTCTCTAAAGCAGTGTCGAGTATCCTTGTAAATGCAATCATCACATTAATTTTTCTGTCCTATAATTAAAAAGAAATCTCTGTTTCTCTCTCTCTCTCTCTCTCTCTCTCTATATATATATATATATATATATATATATATATGATGCTCAACCACTGTTGATACCAGTTATGCTGTACACATGTTTATATTTATCTAACAATTTCATTGCTGAGAATTTCTTCTTCTTACTTTACATACATGAACAACTGCATCAACTTAGGTTGTTTCTTCCATCCCTTTCAGGTATTGAAGTAAGTCATGCTTATCTGGTATGGTTGTCTTTATGTATATACATATTTACTGTGTATCAGATATTATATGTGTACTATCTGCATGTAACACATGACATTTACTTTTCATAATAATCTTCTATCATGTTGTGATGTACTTGCCTTTGCCTTGAGGCTTGAGTGCCACCTCTCCTTCATAGTTAAGAAACAAGCATAAATAAATATAGTAGCTATGTATCCTATCTACTGTCATTTCCTTTATATATATAGGTTTACCTTAATATGTGCATTTTGCACATGGGCGAACGCCATAAGCTCAAAAGGACATTTGCTAAGTTCCTAAAAATCGAAAGAAAAATTATTCAAATGTGCAATGAACGAATGCACAGTGACATTCGCTCTTTGCAGACTCGGCATTTTGGGTGCAGATTGCACTATAGTGGGGATCGGGAAATGGACCCTTTCCCCACTGTAGTGCGATCTCAAAGTTGGTATATTAAAGTAGGGGGGTGTGCATTAAAAATTGTATTTGACTTTTTTGTTTGAAAATCAGCGAATCTGCTTTTCGATTTGCTGATTTTCGAACATCAGAAACTGTCACGGTTTTCTGTTTCGCTTTGGATTCGCTCATATGAGTGATATATATATATATATATATATATATATATATATATATATATATATATATATATATATATATATATATATATATGCAGTGTTGTCACCTCACAGTAAGACACTGTCCGGTTTGATTCTCAGCTAGAGCATCTTCTGTGTGGGAGACATCCATGAATGGGTGTACCTTCGTTGAAGATTGTGCGTCAGGGCCGGAAACTCAGCATGTAAAAAATCTACTGCCAGTCATTAGTGGACCAGAGTTCCACTGTGGCAACCCCTAACCAGGAAAAAGCCGAAAGACACAACATATATATATATATATATATATATATATATATGTGTGTGTGTGTGTGTGTGTGTGTGTGTGTGTGTGTGTGTGTGTGTGTGTGTGTGTATAAATTATCCTTGTCTGCTACTCCCAGATGCTTTCCTTTCAGTTTTCGATTAAAATCTACTGTGTCTCACGTTTTTCCAAGAATGCATGTTGGAATGGGTGAATCTCTCCTGAAATTGATGTATGCAATTTGTATTCAGGAATTCCACAGGATAAATGGTTAATGAGGTTTGAGGAGATTTTAACTGAGTTACATATGACTGACCAGGACAGAGTCTATGTTTTAGTCAGTTCATAGGTAGGTTTATAGGTAGGTACTAGGCTATCGGCCCAAGGGCCTATGTAAGCCTAGCCAGCAAGGTTCCCTGGCTTACGCCACCCAGTAAAGTTATTTTCCTGTGCCACTGTCGAACAGAGACACAGAAGTGATCCCCGGGGTGTATTTCCTATTTCCCATCCACTCATCAAGATTTTCTTGAAGAGTGTTAATGAAGAACTTTGTTTGACATAGATGGGTAGCCTGTTCCAGAGTATGGGAAGTCTCTGGGACAGGAATATATCCCTCCAGCATATCCTGTTTATTGTGGTGACACGGTTTAGGTTCCTAGAGCGTGTAGCTTGGAGGGATTGGGATTTCTTTAGGTGTAGCATGTCCAACAGCTCTGAGTTTGACATAGCTTTATATGTTAGGCAGAGATCACCTCAGAGTAGGCGATATGCTATGGAGTAAAGCTGGAGTTTTTTGAGGTGGTCAGTGTAGGGCATTTGTTTGAGGCCAGTAATCCTCTTTGTGAGGTACTTCTGTGGCCTTTCCCGCTGCTGCAGATGTCTTGTGAGGTACATTCCAAAAGGGGCATTGTACTCTCTAATGGGTCTAATGAGTGTCCAGTAGAGGGGAACAATGACCTCTTTTTTCCTGGATGAGAACCCTTTTATGATGAGGTGTGCCACATAGAAGGACTTCCTGACTACTGTGGTGATGTGACTATCAAAGGAGAGACTACTGTCCACCTGGGTCCCAAGGTCTCTTATCACGCATTCAGTGTTAAGTAGATTGCTGCCTATGTGGTAGTTCATGGGTACAGAGTTTTTACCAAAGGGGATGACACTGCACTTTTTGGCATTGAGCTTGAGGCTATGGCTCTGACACCAGGCATCTGTCTCAGTGAGGCCCTTCTGTAGGATGTCCATATCATCTGTGGACTTGACTATGGCTCCTATTTTGCAGTCATCTGTGAACTTCATTAGCCAGAGGCCTTCTGTGTTAGGCTGTATGTCAGAGAAGTAGATACCAAACAGGAGAGGTCCCAGGACAGAACCCTGTGATACTCCACTTGTCACTGCTTTGAGGTCAGATTTGGAGTCTGCAACTTTTACAGTGTGGGTTCTGTCAGTGAGCCAGTTGGCAACCCATCTTGTGACTTAGGGATTTATACCTAGTTTAGTGAGTTTAGCTATAATTCCAGAATGGGGGATGGTGTCGAAAGCCTTGGCGAGGTCAAGATAGGCTGTGTTAACCACCTTACCCTCATCTACGGCTTTGGTGACTGCCTCAAAGAAGTCAATCAGGTTCAGGAGGCATGATTTGCCTTTCACAAACCCGAGCTGGGTGGGATCCAGAGTTTGGAAGTTACCAATGTCTTTGTTTATAAGTTCCATGATGATACGTTCCATGGCCTTGCAGACCAGGTCATCAGGATAATAGGTCAATAGCTCCTGGGATCAGTGGTGGCTCCCCCTTTGTGGAGTGGGATAACTGTTGCTGTGTGCCATTCAGTGGGCACAAAGCCTGATGCAAGGCTATTATTGAACATGGTGCTTAAGTGGGGAGCCAGTTCGATCTGAAGTTCATGTAAATGCAGCTTGGGATGTTGTCCGGTCCCATGGATGCTGTGTTTTTGGCTTTAGAGAGTGCAGCTTTTACCTGTGTAGTTGTGATTACAGGGACTCTGCATTCTTCCTGCATAGATATGGGCCCTTTAGGGGGTAAAAGGGGGATAAAGTTAGCACTGAGCCAGGATGTTGGCAATATCAGTTGGTTCTGTAATTTTCTTGCCTTTTTGCTGTAACTCAGAGCAGATCTGCGTGTTGCCATCGAGATTCCTGACATAGCTATAGAATGCTTCATGGTTGTCCTTGGAATTAGTGGCAATTTTGTTTTTGTAGCTAGCTTTGGAGGTTCTTATAAGGGATCTCAGCTTTTTAATGAGGCTGACCAGGGAGCTCCTAAACTCATGGGATTTTACTCTCTTTTTCAATAGTTTCTTCCTTCTGTTGTACAGTTTGTTTATGCAGGGGACCACCAGATTGGCTTCCTTTTTTGGAGGATAGCGTCTTGGTTCTGTTTGGGATAGCACAATCCATGCACTTGTGTAAGTGCTTATAGAGTGCATTTGTGTAGGATTCAGCAGTTGTAACTGTATTGTCCATCTGCATGGGTGTCATGAAGTTCACCACTTCTGTCTTAAGAAGCATGAAGTTGGCTTTGGAGAAATGTTTTACTGTGGTTTCCTTAATGGGGGTGGGTGCGGGATGTGGATATCAAGGATGATTAGCTTATGGTTGGATCTGGCCAACGACGAGTTGACTTCAGGTGTGGAACACCAATCACTCATGTTGGTAGTGACTAACTCTAGGATATTGTTGCCCCTGGTGGGGGTGTGGATAAGTTGATCCAGGGCACTGGAGTTTATGAATTCCAGCAAGCGTTGAGCTAAGGAGTTGGTACACGAGTAGTTTTCCCAGTTAATGGTGGGGTAGTTGAAGTCGCCCATTATTAGGGTGTTTGGTTGAACCCTAATATTTTCCAATACATCAAGAAAAAAGGAGTGGGAATCCTGGGGCATGGTGGGGGATCTGTAGCAAGCTACAGTTTGGATTGCAGTTTTGCCCAGAGTTAGTTGCACTTGGATAACCTCAGATGCATTATGCTGAGCAACTAGCCTGGAGGTGTGGATATCCTTAATGAATATGGACACACCTCCACCTTTGGTGTTTCGGTCCAGGTTACATGGCCAAAAAGTGTGGTATGAGTTATAGCCTGGTAGTGCAGGGGTACTCTCTGGAGCCTTGAATCAGGTCTCAGTCACTGCACAGATATCGATGTTCTCCATTTTAAGGAGTGCCTCGAGTGAGTGCATTTTGAGATTTAGACTTCTAACATTGAGTAGCATTACCCTCAGTTTTTGCTTGCCTGTTCCTGTTATGTTGGGGAATTTGTTATTTGAACCTTGCCTAAAAAAGGCACTATAGGGGCAGCAAGAGCCTTAGCCAGTATCTGGAATCCCAGGAGCGACAGGTGCAGGCCATCTGTGGCAAAGCATTGTGGTCTGTCGACCATGTCATCCCAAGCAGACAGATACTGGATCCCCTTAGAATGACACTAGAAGCTTAGCCAATTGTTGAAGTCAATCATTTTGTCCTTGTACTGTGGTATCATTCTGGGCAATGGCAGAATGCTACTCAGGGCTAGGGTCATACCTGCCTGGGCTACAAGATCAGAGAGCTCTTCCATGTCTCTTTTCATGTAGTCCAGGGCGGTACATCTCAGGTCATTCACACCTACATGGACAATGACAGAGTCATATTTGTACTTGTTGTGGAGTGACCTGAGTGAGTGGGTTATGTGGCAGATTCTGGCACATGACAAGCAGCTGACAGTAACCTTCTCCTTGTTTAGCCTGGTGAGTGGGACATCAGTGTGCCTGACTATAGAGTCACCTATGACTAGTGTGTTGGGTATGTTGTTTTGCCTTATTCGCTTTGGTTGAGTGGCACACTGAGTCTGTAGGCTATGTGTCATTTGGGTTGTGTTGGTGGATGGAGATTGCCTGCGTTTCTGCTTTGGAGGTCTCTGACAGATTATTATTGAGAGCCTCTGCGAATGTTTTTGTGTTACTATGTTTGGATTTTGGTGGTGTAGATTTATTGAGACTATGTGATGAGTGTGGTGTGGTGCAAATGTTTACCTTCTCCTCATGACTGTCAAGTTCAGTCTTGGTTGGAGAGAGCTTTACCTCCAGTTTGGCTAGACAAGTGCATCTCTCACAGGTTGTAGTGTTGGGTGGTAGAAGGAGAGGGTTGTCTGTGTACATGAGGCAATTTCTACATTGCCTCAAGATGCCCAGATTCATCAGATAGACAGGAGAGAACACTGGGAGATGACCCTTGGACATGCCTGAATAAAAAACTATTTTCCTCTAGATAATTGAGGAAAGTGAGTACAAGATTTGTTTTTCTCTAAGCAAGTGAGAAAAGTAAGTACAAAAACTGTTTTCCTCTAGGTAATGAGGAAGATTGAGTGCTATAGTAATTAGTGCTTATAAGTTCTGAACAAGTGTTGAGCATGAATAAACAAATTTAAGTGCAAAAACTAAGAATCTGTATCTGCACTAGATGAGTTACAGGACATGGTTTTATCTAACATTTTTATTTTTTTATTTTTTGAAGGCCAATATTATAGACATTTAGCGAATATTATAGACAGGCTAAAGGGGTGGCGATGTGGGCAGCATGTGCCCCCAGTTTCACTAATTTAGTTCTGTCTAATTGGGAAAAACACTTCATTTTTAATTCTGCTTATAATGACTCCTTTTCCGTCTACATCTGTTTTTTTGGACAATATTTTTATCATTTGGCAAGATGATATAGGGAAATTAAATGAATTTATTAGTTCCATTAATGAAACTTCTTTTTTAAAATTTGTTCATTATTTCAGTTGAGTTCTTGGACATAACTGTTTATATGGATGTGGAGTGTGGGTGTTATAAGTCCAATATATATTGTAAACCCACATTTTCAAATATTTATCTCCACTTTGATAGATTTCATCCAATGGTGCAGAAAAAGTCTGTGGTCCATGGCCAGTTGGTAAGGTTGGCCAGAATGGTCTCGGATGATGACATGTTTTTAACGGAGCTCAATAAGTCATTAGACATGTTTTTGAATTGAGGTTATTCTTGATCCTTTTTGAACCCTATTAGGGAAGAAGTGGTAAATAAGAGGGCTCAGAAGGTGTATTCTTTTTGTTCCAAACTCTCCCATGAAAATACCCTGAAGAGTCTTGTCATGCTGTATCCAATGTCTGTTCTAGTGCCAGATAAGAAGAATTTTATTGCTTCTAATCTCATTTTTTCTCCCTTCTGTTCCTCTCCTGAACCCTTCTGCCATCTCACTTTCAGCTCGTGCCTTAGTTGCTCTCCCCTCTTACATGTCATACTTATCTTACTGTACTCCTTTCCACCCACCCTAACCTCTTGCCAACATGTTTATGCCCTGCCTTGTGCCCTAATTACTAGTCCCACCTTCCTGTTTAACCATCTTAGAAGTTTCCTCCGTTAAACCCCTTTCTCATACCCTTATAAACAACCACCAATACTGCATTCCTGAACTACCCATGTAACTTTTTACTCCACTGATTTTTACAATATTAATTCCTACAGCATCTTCATAATGCAACACCATTTGTGCAGATAACAGTCTTGGATGCATCTGTTCTTTCTTCATGTAATTCTGTACTGCATTTGTAGCATATTTTAAATCATTATCATTTATTGTAGTGAATGGATTAAACTACCATAAACGATGCTGCCTATATGTATGCTAGATATGGTTAACTTTACAAAACAAAGTGCTCTCCAACATTTTCTCAGTCTTGAACATTAGGAGGGTGAGTTGAGTTACTCATTATGATGTTTTGAAGTTACCTCAAATTTAATTAGCATTTCACCTGAGGTCTGAACTGATCTAGAGATGACAAAACCTAAAGTAATATGGCGTGTTATTACTACTGTTTTATTCTTATAATAGCATAAAATATAATGTCTGGTAACTTTTTAATATTATTGTTTGTGTAATGCAACATTGTGTGAACAACTAGCTTAAGACTATGTCCTATTTCATCCTTTCTTTCCATCATAAATATTGCTTTTATTTCATCCTTTTTTCTTTCTCCTGTTATTCTCTGCATCTGTTTCCTTTAGTTCACAGCTTTGTTTTAGTATTTGCTGTACAATTTCATCACTTATTCAGTGGGTGTTTACCTTTGTTTGTGTATGTGCATGCTTGTGAGTGAGTGAGTGAGTGGGTGAGTGAGTGAGTGAGTGAGTGAGTGAGTGAGTGAGTGAGTGAGTGAGTGAGTGAGTGAGTACACCAAGGGGGATTTATCCTAGCTGCTGCACAGAAGCTTGTGTCACTGCATGTCCCTTATATTACACTTGCTGCTGGTGAGTAATTAGTCATTCCAAAAGCCTGGTGATTTTCTTTATGCACAGACAAGGCCCTTTAATAGAGTGATGTATTAAGAGTGGGGTGATGGAAGCTGTATGCCCAGTGTGAAGACAATAAGGGGGGTGCATTTTCTGTGGTGAAGGATTGACAACCCCTGACATAAGGTGCTAGATGGTGCTATCAGCTGATGTAGATAGTGCAGTACAAGGATTCAGAAAGGAATATTAGTAGTTTTTGAACTATAGCTTGATTCTGTTTCTCCATCACCTATTTCTGCAGTCGGATGTTTAGGATCATTTGAGTTCTGAATTTCCAAGGGACTCCCATATGTTAATCACATCTGCCCTTCACAACTTCCCTCTTGCTCTCCTTCCTTCATCAGAACACTTTCACCTCAAATCATTTTAACCTGATGCTGACATTTCATTAAACCGTAATAGATTAATGTCATACTCTTTGTACATTACACTCCCTTCCATATTAAGCTACCCTTAAAAAATAATTGCAAGCATTTTGTTTAAAATGTTTTATGCTTCTGCATAAGAAAAACATTATCTGTATTCCAGCTATAATTTGTGAATACGTATGCAGGTTTATATTCACTATATTTAAGCTGCTTATAGAAGTAACTGATTCATGTCTTGCTACTTAATTTTCTTTTGACATTCACTACATTCAAGGCACAGGGATGGAATCAGTTTCTGCGTTAGAAGCTCTGTTTCACACGTCTGCAGAAATGGCCCTTGAAATAAAAATTATGTCATATGGACACACATATTAATGGCCATCTTCTAGCATCTTGCTGCTTTGTACATCTCCCTTTGATATTGTCACTTTTTCTGTGATTACTGTTGGTTTGATGACATGCTTAATACATGATATAATTTCTGTCACATTAGAAAAACACTAATGGCAAAGGAGTCATTACACTGAAAGACACACTTTGATGTATGCCTATATTCAAGTTACTGCCTTAGCTACAAGAAGGTTTGCACTCTTATGAAAGATGCCTTAAGGGAATAAACTTAAACCTGAAATTGTACTGTTTCCATTTCAAGAGAAAGGGATGTATTTTAATAATTCCTTTTATGTATAAGGTAGCAGTATATCAAAGTTTTTTTTGTTACACTAAGAATGACTGAAAGGAAAGGTCCTATTCTGTTATAGTTAGATCTAGAAATAGCCACATGTTCACGATAAGAAAATGCAGAACAAACGAGGTTAAGTTATTTACAGGAAGGTGAGCAGCACAATGGATCTGTACAAATCTGACCTAGCTGTTGAAGAAACAATGGCTGCAGGTACGTTGTTAAAGTAATAGGCTTGGAATGTTCCCTTGCAGCCTGCATTAACAAACAAGAACAACAGTCAGATATTGAATTCCACAAAGTTAACTGATCATTAGTCTGATTAGAATTCAGAAAATAATTAAATGACAAATCAGCCACCCTGTCTTTCAGAGCAAATTTTGAAAGTTAAACTCTTCATTAGGACTCTTTAGGAAAATACAATGATCATGTCTGGTACCCAGCTGGGCTGTGCATTAAAATGAACCACAGAACAGCCTGAATGAATACCAAAATATTGGAATGTCATTTGAAGTCAGCTAGAAGCATGGAAGATAGTCAAAATGTCCTTGTGTTTAAGAAAGTAACGAAGGTGACTTTGAAGCAACATTCAAAACAAATGCAATAAATTACACATTGGCTGAATAGACAATAAATTGGTTTCAGAATGTTAAACCTGCACATATCTTTTAATAATTGCTCAGAGCTCACGTTCTGTAATTTCAGTAATGGTATTTTGTGATCATTAGTTAATTTTATTTACACATGTATGTATGTATGTATGATTCTTCTACTTTTCCATATTTTATTTTATATTGCTTTCTTTCATTTATTTATTTGCTCATTTTTTTTCCAGTGCTACCCCTGGCCAACTAGAATCTGTCTGCTGCTCAAATGACCCTTTCATTTCCCTCTAGATGATGAGTCTACTCAATTTTGTTTTTCACTTAGTTGCCTGGCATGGAAAGTTAAGCATCCGAGGAGTAATACTATCATTCCAAAAGAATACTTTTTTTTAAGCCCTACCTCCTACTGATTCACAATGTGATCTTGTTAGGTGAATGTGGAATAACAGTAAAAGAGTAGCACCTCCATATAAGCAGTGATGTGACTTTCTTTGCCCCCCCCACATACACACAGCAACAGCTTAAGGGGTTGGGTGGGTGGCCTAATGGTTAAGGTGTTTGCCTTACAAACACAAGGTGCAGGGTTTGAGTCTCATAAGGGATAACTGGCTAGGCTTAAAATGGCTCGCAAGTGCAGTTAGCTTAGTACTAATCTATGAACCTATGAACAGCACTCAATTCATCCCCAAAAAAGGCTGGCAGACCAAAGCCTCATCATTACGTTTCTTTCTAGCAACCACTAACAATCACTCTAGTCAAGCATGGGTCACATGGGTTAAGGTCAGGGCTTTGTCTATCTAAAATATGAACATGTCTCTATGTTTTGAAATATGCTGCAAAGTATTTACAATGGTCATGTCCTAGAAAATGTTTTCTATTTAGTGACTACTATAATGTAAAAAAAAACAGATACGTGGAAATTATATACACTTTGACTATCTGAAGAGTGGGAAGGTATATATATATATATATATATATATATATATATATATATATATATATATATATATATGTACATTTATGTGTTTATTTATATTGATTAACCTGGAATATGATAGCAATCCAGCTAATGAGCAAATTTTAAAGATATCTTTCTGCTGCTGTCAGATTAAATACACGTTTGCACAGGAAGGGGCCTTCCTGATTATGTAAGATACCGGTGGGCCTTTTTATTATTAATTTACTCCTTAGTGGTGGGCAATGATTAGTACAGAGAAGGTTAAAGACTTGAGAGGTGGCCCTTAATGTAATTAGCAACAAAGTGACCCTGGCTAGGCACATACAGTGCTTTGAATGATGTTTGCTGTTGTCACTGACTACTTAAATCACAATATTTTACTTTCTGTGACTACTGGTAGTGATCTGTTCTGCTGTTAACTTAAAGTGATACTTGGAATGCATATTTTGCTGGAATGATTAGGACATTTACTATTATAAATGCCTTTCTATCTATCCAAGTAACTAGGTCAGACATTTTTTTTTAATTATTAAAAGCCTCTTAATTCCTTTAAGACCTTATCTACTACTTGTTCATCATTGTGGTGAAAATTAAGGTGCTGACTTAGCTAGATGCCTAAGTATCATTTTTAAACAAGAAGCATCTTTACTGAATTATCACTTATGACACAGGCAATCATACATTTATATAAATGAAAACAAACCATACTGACATATTCCAGTTATAAACATTATACATCACTTATACTCTATCAAGTCATTGTCAGTCAAATATTACATATATCATTCAAGCCCTGCATTCTTTTTAACCTTATTCCTACT
Source organism: Protopterus annectens (assembly GCF_019279795.1). Lineage (NCBI taxonomy): Eukaryota > Metazoa > Chordata > Ceratodontiformes > Protopteridae > Protopterus > Protopterus annectens. The sequence continues at coordinate 36,207,164 of NC_056742.1, read as the reverse complement.
CCAAATTATTTTTCTGCTTGTATTGTTTACACACTTCCCATTTTTCTCTATGTAATTTGCTACTACCCTTTTCTAAAGATCTCACTTCCAGTTATTTTATCTCTGTTACTATAGTCACTACTTCTAGTACAGGTGGTTTAGACTTTGATTTCCAATCATCAGTAATTGCTTTTTTGGCATTCACCACAATTAGACTCAACAAGGCCTTATTGTGTCGAGGCAATTCTGATTCTAAATCATAGTTCAAAATAATAATTCCCTTAGTTAAACCAATTAGCTCATCTTGTATTTCTGATCGAGTAGTGTGGGCAATTTGCTATCCACCTGAGGAAAACTTCTTTGGAGTCTACTTGGGATATAAAAATACCCAAGTAAACACATCCAACAAAGATCCTAAATCTTCTTGACTTTGTTGAATATTTGGGAGACATACCCCTGGATTCACTATCCTTCCATGCAGGACTAGCTTAGTCCTGCACGGAAGTGGCCATTTAGGAGCAGGACTGCAGCGTGCCATGCATATTAATAAAGGCAGACTGCCTGAACTCCTAAACTCACATGGAACATGGATGAGTGCAGGGGGCGTGTTTTAGAGCAGAGCTCTCAGAATATATATGCCCCTGCAATGAAGAACAGAAGAGTATTAATGAAAGAATGAGCAAGACCACTCATATGTGTCCCCATACCCCTAGCAACATCCGCCCACGTTTACAAGAGCAATAGTTAAAACATCAGATATAAAGATTTTTTTTTTTTTTTTTTTATGAAACATTAAATTTAACCATAGGTGTGCAGGTTTGCCTCTTGCTAAGCTATAGTGAATGCAGCTTAAATGGCACAAGAGGATTAAAAGCAAAATATATGCAAATGAAGCAGTATAGCAATAGTGTAATGGGCAGAGCATTCGACTTACGAGCAGTCATTCAGGGTTCGAGCCCCACTCCAGCACATACCATTTTCCATGTCAAATCACTTTGTGACCAATATCTTTAGTTGCATAACCTACTAAATAACAAATATTTGTAAACTGGAGTACTGCATTAAATAGAGATGTGAGATGTCAGTGTCATAATGTTGCAAATTCCACAGATAATCACAAGTGACCCATAAAGTATATGTACACAGGAATCAGGGATACAAATGGAAGGTAAAATGTGTAATGAATGATAACTTCATACAGTTTCCAAATCCACCACCTTCCCAAGAACCATTAGACATTACTGTGTAAATTAGTGCAGTGGTAAGCGGGAGTAAGAACTAATAAGCAAATGTAAGCACTATGAAGTAGTAGTAAGTGGGAGTAAGCATATGTGAGCAGTAGTAAGAGAGTTTAAGCCCGTTTGCATGGCAGTAAACAATGCACACACAGGTTAAGCAATTTAGAAGGTAAATGAGTATAAGAAACTGTAACTGGAAGTTAGCATTGCTTACCTCAGCGCAAACCTTTGCAAACCCGCTTACAACTGCTTAAAAGTGCCTTAATCACTCTGTATCCAAAAGCACTTGTTCTGCTCAGCAACAAAATAAACAACCTCTGCATGGCTCGAACCCAGGATGCTGCACACCATAGCCAAAATTATTTATCACTAAGCCATGTCAGATATACATAAGCCTGACGTTTATACAAACATCAGTTAACACCGGCATTCAACAGTACAGGAAATGTATTTAAACATGTAGATGTATGTGTATATATATTTATATCTAAATATATATATATATATATATATATATATATATATATATATATATATATATACATATCCATATATATAAAAATATATATATATATATATATATATATATATATGTATGTATATACATATATAGCTCTATAGATATAAAAGAGAACATAGCAAATACATATATGACCACAGGCACTGTTAATAGGGGTGAGGGGGCACAAGCAACATACATCATGTATGTACTGATATCCCCCCACAGCCAAACAGGTCTGCCTTGCAATACAATACCAACAGTTGAAAATCCCATAACCAGGACCTGAAACAACATGGGCACAAGATGTTAACAGTAATCCATCCCACCTGTATTATGATGTCAGGCTGGTATCAATAATATATCATGCAGTACAGTCTGGTTACCACAGGGAATGTACAATGTGGAAGCAATAAACATTCCTAAGATACATATACACAGGCACATATATGCATATATATATATATATATATATATATATATATATATATATATATATATATATATATACACATATATATGTAACTACACATACACACACACAGATATGTATAGGAAGAAACATATTTAGAGGGTGCACACCATACAGAACAGCCAGTATGCCTACAGTTGCCACCTTACCAACTGAACACTGTATGAGTCACCCATACAAAAAAACAATTGTTGCCTGCAACATATACCTACGGAGAGGTCAAAGGATATAACACCACACACAGGTTTGCATACATGAGAAAGCTTTATTTGTGTACTACTACAGTTGTATATACCATGTCATATAGCTGTTTAGACTCTGAAATACATATAAACAGGCAGACTGCCACAACAGTGGACTACATTTTGAATGGGGAATACACATGTACCTGCAATTATAGTGGGCTCTACACACATGTCACAGCACAGAGTAACAGATACCTGTGAGAAAGTGCATACCGACAACCAATGTAAACACAGCCACAGCCACATATTGTACACAAGCTTAATATGACACTATATAGACTGTCTGATAAACACCATCCTCATATGTGTCACTCACACACTAACCCTAGATACACTGGATCATGGCACAGTGTATTCCAATGGTTGTCTGTGGTATGGGACATGTGTGTCTGGCCCTACAGACATGTGAGCCAATAGGGTACCATACACTGGAGCAGCATGTAACATCAGATAGAACAGGACCAAGAACAATGGCATCTACCACAGTCTGTGCACAGCCCAAGGTACGTATGTGCAATACACATACTGTTGACAATCACCCTAAGTACACTGACCCCAGCACGGTGCATACCACAGCTGAATAGCCAAGTTATGTTCTCAGAAACAACCCCTACTATACATAACATGTCTAGCAGTCTGATATGTGACTGGCTTATCAGGTATGATGTAATTAAATAATGGTGTACAGAACATATGCACCTCTTACTGCATAACATATGTACAAAGGTTGACAGACTTGTGGCTGGAGCTACGAACACTGGCCCTATATTGGCATGTTGCTGTGATAACCTCATACATTTACTGTCGTACCAGGGTTTGTTGCAACATATGTCCTATGAGGGATATGAAGTCAGTAATTCTCATGGCTGTCACCATGTACTGACTGCAATCCTCACACTATGCTTCTACAGTTCTCAGATAGGTGTTCCATGAGTAACACAAGAAACTAAAGGCTCTACACACTGCCCAGTCTTCAGATGACCCTACAGATGGGAGTTTCCTCAAAACCTAGCACTGTCATGATAGGTATTAGAACATGTAGACCAGCCATATCCACACACAGCAACATTACTCCAAATGCAGAAGAGCAATATTTACATTCTGTAGTCATGTCTGACACATCCCCCTCCTGTCTGTTGGCCTGTTTCCACAGCGTAGGTTGTTAGAGGTAAATCCCAAAACCATCTGTGACACTGTTTTCCAAACACCAGATCTAGGTCCTGCTCATAGTGAATGAAAAGGCCCAACACCAACATGATGTTCCTAGATATTGGAGCGTGTTTCCATGCAGTTGGCTATGGGAATGTTACCACAGCTGTTCCACATGCAATCAGCTAGAGGAGAACTCCAATTCATGCAGAGGCCATCAGGTGATCATGAGCATCACTTACAAAACATGCTGCTGCCTAAGAAAAGCAGGTATACTTCTGCACATCCACCAGAAAGGGAGTGAGAGAGGCAGACAGAGACAAAGTAAGTCAAGGAGAGGGTGGGAGAGTAAAACCTGAGCATGTTTGTGTCGCACACCTACCAGTACACAGTTTCATACCCCTGACTGACTATGTATTGCTATCACATGTCTATGCTGTTATTGCATGCCCCACATAGCTTACATGTTGGGGAGCTGTCCAAATGTATATGTGATGGTGAGTGACATCTGCAAAAGTGATATATTAGTTATACTGTAGGTGTAGTACACATGCCTGTCCACATGAACAGGTGTCAGCATCAACACAGCCACACTCTCTCAAGAACTCACACATATTGACACACTTGGCAGAGCAGGAATACACTTCCTAATTAGTTAGTTTGCCACAGTACAGTAATGCACAGGTATCACATGCACCACAGGGGTTATCCAGAGGTTATATGGGAAAAGGGTATGTGAAGGTGTCTGACATCAGGCAGCAAGCTTCAGTATGCCAATGGGAGTTATAGTGAGTGAGAATGTGGTCAAAATTATCATAAACCACACACACAGACACAGGGTGGCAGTACTGAAATGTATGGGTGCATTGCTTCATGGGTGTGTAGTGGTTGACTGTGCCAGAAGGCTATACAAGGCTAGGGTGAAGGGTATACCTTGGCATCAGGTCACATGACAATGGTCTGCAGTGTGGCTCAGGGGTGTAGTGTCTGGATTGGCCCACAGAGGTGAGTATTGTATTCATCATCATGTCTCCTGGGTTACTATTGTGTGTGGCCAGTGCTGTGCAATGCTTGCCATGTATGTGTTCTATAGTCCATGACATGGAGGGTGTCTGGGATGTGCACATGTCCCACATGCATGTACAGTGATATGTGGAACTGTACATGGGGTGTCTGGCCCATGTTGTGTACACATATTGTTATCATCAAATGTGCCAATCCTGGCCTCATGTGGTGGGAACTGGTAATGGACAGCAGGTTGATCCATCACCTATATTGATAGCATGATACAGGTATTCCTTGGTGCAGTGGCATCTTTCCATACAGGGCATGTGTTTAAGGCATGGTATGTCCTTTGTGGGTCACATTTGATGGCAACACAGTTGTTGCAGTCATCCAGTGAGGAACATAGTGAAGGTGCACTGTTTGCAGGTAACTGCCTGTAGTATTGATGTACAGGGTGTCATGCCTTCTGTAGTGTACTGCAATCACAACATGGTTACTATCTGTGGGCAATATGCAGGGTAAAACCAACATAGTTGTTGTTGCCTAGGCAAGTGTGTTTGTGTATGAAACATCGTTTAAAAGTTTTCTTTGGGTAATACAAGGGTTGCTTACTTTGTTTGCCAGGCCTTGATGTCACATGTAGGGGTATGGATTGGCACCCGGGCCTCTTGGCTATTTGACATCTCTTATCCTTGTAAGGTAGACATTGTGACATATAATAGGGCCACCATATAAGAAATTTGCAAAACCCACTCCACAATGTGTCCAGTTGTTACACACTCACAGCCACCTCCACATAGGATACGAATGACAAACACATACACACTTGCCAGGTCTGGGACTAGAACTCCTATCTAACTAGTTTATTACACTACAGCATTATGCAGTTATAGGATGCGCCACATAGATTACTGGCTTACTCCTTCCCCAAAGGTGTAGTTCACTGGGAATGACATCAGCAGGCTTAACAAAGAAGGTCGATGGTGGCAGTAGTAACTGTGAATGGCGTCAAAGGCATTGCACCCTACACAGACAAACACAACCACCCACACTTGCCATGTATGGGAATAGAGCCCCTACCAAACTACTATATCACACTGCAGCATTATGCAGTTATAGGACGCACCACAGAGATTACTGGGTTATTCTTTTCCCAAAGGTGTATTTCACAGTGAATGACATCAGCAGGCTTGCCAAAGTAGGGCATTTGAATTGTACCGAGTATGACTAGCCCAAAAAGCATTGCTCCCTACACAGACAGAGACAAATGCACACAGTTGCCATGTCTGGGATTAGAACTCCTACCTAACTAGTTTATCACACTACAACATTACACTGATATAGGATGCATCACAGAGATTATTGGGTTATTCTTTTCCCAAAGGAGTATTTCACAGTGAGTGACATTAGCAGGCTTGCCAAAGTAAGGCATTTGAATTGCAGTGAGTGTGATTCGCCTAAAAAGCATTGCTCCCTACATAGACAGAGACACATACACACAGTTGCCATCTATGGGATTAGAACTCCTACTTAACTATTTTATCACACTACAGCTTTACACAGTTATAGGACACACCACAGAGATTACTGGGCTATTCTTTTCTGAAAGGTGTATTTCACAGTGAATGACACCAGCAGGCTTGCCAAAGTAGGGCATTTGAATTGTAATGAGTGTGACTAGCCTAAAAAGGCATTGCTCCCTACAGAGACAGAGATACACACACACAC
>NC_056742.1:36095849-36198349 GCF_019279795.1 Protopterus annectens | reverse complement strand
TTGTGTCAGTGCTGCTTCTGCTACATGTTACTGATGTTAGTAGAGATATTCAGACATGTGTACTGTTATACACTGTGATATTTTATGTCCTCAAGTACTGTCAGGTAGTCATTTTTGCTCGCAGTGATGTCCTGGGAAACACAGGGTGACTGCAGCTGTGTCCAGTATTGTGGTCAAACACCTACATATTCCTGGAATGTTATGCCATTCTGGAGGGGTACCTGCAGACACTTGCTGCTGGGTTTGTGTAACCAGTTCCACACCTTGGTACAGTGATGGCAGAGTATTCCATACTTGTACATCCATCGACATGACAGTATGACCTTATCTTGCTGTGGCAATACTTCACGCCTGTACAGATTAACACAGGTTACCTAGAGAGGGTTCCTATCATGTAGTCAAACTTTTACAACTTCGATCCACATATGGTCGAGACCATATATTTGAATTTGTAAAAGTTTGTGCGTGTGAATGGAAATCTCCATAAGTGGAGGTTTCCATTCACTTCAATGTTGTGTGATAGAGTTGGTATATTTAAGTTGTGTGGTTGTGGCTTGTGCAGGGGGGCTTGCCCCCCTGCATACAACAATTTATTTTATTCTCTGTTGTATTTTTTTTTTATCAGTAGTCGAAGTTCTGTAACTTTGAACTTAATGGTTCGACCATTAGGTGTTCAGAGTTACGGAACTTCGACTATCTGATTTAGACCCCCCAGAGGCAGGGGTCATAAGGTAGGACATTACCACTATTGTGGTGTATGGGCAGGTTTGTAGCCACCCATTTGTGTGTTTGGAGGCAGGGATAGTATGTCCACAGGGCTGTGTTTCAGACTTTGCACATTCCATGCTGCCCATGTTCCCATCCCTCGTCTATTATTCTATCCTCTTCCATACATTATGCAAACATTCTCTGATACTTTCTCTGTAGTTATCACCTTATCACAACTGTGTTTTGGTGTTGGTTCACAGTTCGTGCAGTGCGACATGGTGGGCATGTTACTGTGGTTTGTCCACATGGCCTTGAATATGGGTTATATGGAGTGTATTATGTTGTTATTTGGGTGTCCATGACATAACACACATTGCCAATACAGGTGAGATGCAGGCCTTTGGCAGAGGCCTGTAGGCCATTTGGTGGCGATGCACACCAGCTGTAGCAGGCCATTGCATTCTTTCAGTCCTACAGTACCAGACTGCCATACAGTATATTCCCCTGGGGTGACAGAGTAGGTGTGCTAGGTGTTCATGCCAATACTTTATATCAGTATTGATTAGGTGGTGTGGATGCCGACAGGGTGCTGCTTACAGCAAGGGACACACCTGCATGGGACACCTGCTCTGCATGCTGCATTCTTTTGCTTTTGCCATACACAGATTGGGGTCATATTGTACCCATTCCCGACAGCAGGGATAAGACAGGAGAGGTACCTGTGGGTGGTGGTTTGATGAGCTGGGTGCATGTGCGCTATGGACACTACTTGCATCTGACTGACAGATATGCATGGGGCATTCCAGTTTGCTGGCTTGTGCAGGGACATCAGCTGTCTCTCAATAGATCAGTCCTATCACCTTTGTGATCTGCAAGTGTTCGGCCAGATGACATTGGTATTCCCTACTACTGCATACCTGTATGTACAATTTCAATGGTGTGTCAATTTCACAGTTGCACATTATACACTGTATGTCTGGGGTACTTTTCCCTGTGTACTGCTTGTATATCTAGCCCAACAGTCATGTCATGTCCATCTTTCAAATGGTGACACATATTACCGCCATACATTTACACTGGCTTACTGCTAGAATGTGTTTTACTGTTAAGCATTGTCTTTGGCACTGCAGTTGTGATGACTTGGCCCTGTCATCAGCAGTGGTGCGCAATGATCACCAGGTCAAACCTCAACATGCATACATACTGACCACTCTCACACATTATGACACACACACCAACCTAACACATGCATACCTGCATATTGTACCAATGCTACAATCTATCCTGCTACCTTTGTCACCTCAGGTCATCTGTGCTCCACTTGTATTATACCTACATATACATGTTACTACATGTCTACATCTGATTGGAGGGGGGGCACACCTGACTGTTACTACATTTCTACATTGGGTGGGGGGGGCACACCACACTGTTACTGCATTTCTACATAGGAGTGTGGGTAGGGAACAACTGACTGTTGCTACATTTCTACATAGGACTGAGGGGGAAAACATGACTGTTTCTACATTTCTACGCAGGATTGGGGGGGCACACCTGACTGTTCCAACGTATGTACATCAGATTTGGGGGGGCACACCAGACTGTTACTACATTTCTATATAGGATTTGGGGGGAAACACCAGACTGTTACTACATTTCTACATAGGATTGGGGGTGGGGCACACCTGACTCTTGCTACATTTCTATGTAGGATTGGGGGGGCACACCTGACTGTTTCTACATTTCTACACAGGAATGGGGGGGCACACCTAACTGTTTATACATTTCTACACAGGATTGCAGGGGCACACCTGACTGTTTCTACATTTCTACATAGGATTGGGGGGCACACCTGACTATTTCTACATTTCTACAGAGGATTGGGGGGCACATCTGACTTTTTCTACATTTCTACATAGGATTGGGGGGCACACCTGACTGTTTCTATATTTCTACACAGGATTGGGGGTCAAACCTGACTGTTTCTACATTTCTACACAGGATTTGGGGGGCGCATCTGACTGTTTCTACATTCTTACATAGGATTGTGCGGCACACCTGGCACTTGTACACATTTGCTATGACTGTACTGGTATGGCAGGTACTCCATTTCATTCTGTATTCTAACCTATCATGCAGGCAGGAGGCACATCGGTGTACTACAGGTCTTAGGTTTGATTGAACTACATATCAGTTTCTGACTTCTTACCCTTCAGAACTCACATCCCACTGCCTGACCTGATGTAGTCTGTCTGTAGTCCTGGGGGGGTTTACCCATAGCCATCATTCGGAGGCCTTAGCATGGCTTTTTTTGTGTTTGTCTACACCTGTCCCACTGGCTGAAACTGTTGTTGGGTATGTGAACCTCCCTGACTGGCATGTGTGTGTCATATGGACACACATGTGCCCAGCACATTTCCTGCAGTGCGTTTTCTCAACATGTGTAGTACTGGCTACTATGGTCACACCAGTATCTATTACAGATCACATGCTGCCACTATAGGTGTCTACTGTCTGCTGGCATCCAATTCAGCCACCCAATTCCCTTGCATGCTCACATCCATACCATAGATACAAATAACAACACATACTACTCCATCTGGGAATTGGTAAGAAGAATGACTTACCTTGTGCGTGTGCCAGTATTGAGAATGGTGCTGGTGGGCTGCCTATGTCAGATGCCCATAGTACACTCCCTATACATGGTTGAAAACAGGTAGTGTCATGTTTGGCACCCCTTTTACTGTATGTGTGAGTCAGAGAGAGGTGTCATTCCCTGGGTCCCTCCTGTGTCAATGTATGTGATATGCTTTGCCTCTTTGCCAAGGCCAGGGAATACTGGGCATGCATCTTTCTGCCTACTGGGGCAGGGTCAGGTTGTTCCTCCTCTGAGTCACTTTGTGACTGTGCAGGCCTTGACAATGGTGGCCTTGCCCCATGCTGTTTCTGCTGCAGCTCTTTCTGCAGGATCATATTGTGTAGCATAGCACATACAATGACAATTTGAGTACATGTAGCTGGGGAGTACTTCAAGGCTTTACCGGATGTGTCCAGGCATTGGAACCGTGACTTGAGCATCCCAAACACATGCTCTATTATAATTCTGGTCTGTGCGTGTGCCTCGTTATGGAGTTCTTGTTTGTGTGTGTGTGTGTGTGTGTGTGTGTGTGTGTGTGTGTGTGTGTGTGTGTGTGTGTGTGTGTGTGTGTGCGTGTGTGTGCATTTCTGATGGTTGTCATCAGCCACGGCTCCAGTGTGTAACCAGCATTCCCCATTAGGTGACCATAAGGGATGTACCCATTGGCAAATCTGTGCTACAGCTGCAGCAGATGCCAGATGTGGGAATCATGATAGCTTCCAAGGCAGCCAGCACACACATTCATTATTATGCCCTGGGGATTGCACATGACCTAACGGTTGATGGAGGGGAATACCTTGCAGTTGACGTAGACCATACCCCGCTCACTGGGTGGTGCTTTAATGCATATGTGCATGCAGTCTATAGCACCCACTACCTCAGGGTATTCTGCTATTTGGTGAAAGAGACGCATATTGCTGGCCAACACCTCACGGGTGTTGGGGGAGTATACGTGCTCACTGGCATGTGCTGGCATGACATCCAGGAACTGGTGGAGTACTCTGGATGCTGATGCCTGTGAGATCCCCATGATATCCCCAGTAGGATTTTGGAAGGTACCTGTAGCTAGTATTCTTAGGCCTACACATACCTTGGTATCCACTGGGATGGGTTCCCCTCTGTTAGTTGTGTATGTCAGGCATGGCCAGCACAGCTCACCAATTTGCTGTAGGAGGTCCCTGTCCACCCTTTAGTGCTCCACTATCTCCAGCTCATGTAGCCCCTGGTAGGTTGCCCTGGGTCTGTACACTCTTGTTCCATCTCCTCACTGTAGGTTGGTCGACAGCATTCTCATCCTCACCACCCTCAGACTCTTCCACATGTTGATGTATGATAGCTACTGCAGCCCCTATCATTTTGTTGTTTTTGTTTGTTAAAAATTCCCTGCTTGTATACACTGGTGTTGTAGAGTATGTTGAAAACACCAGAGGTGAATGCTTTTGCATAATTTATAGTAGTGTTCAGGGCTGGGCTGGTCTGCTGCCTGTGTAATTGCCTGAATCTGATACATTTCACCTGCCAGCTATGCTAGTTCTCCTAGATTACCTTCCTACTACTGTTTTCCCTTCCCATTGCCTTCCTGATTAAGCCTGAGGGTGTGCAGTGCAGTGCAAACACAGTGCTCAAATCTGCACAGAGCTGCTATTTCCTGGTTTACTTTTTTTCACTTTAAAACCCGGTGATCAGCGTGCACACTCATTTAGGCAATGTAAAAAGTGCTAGGCAGCCTCAGACACACCCCCTTGCTTAGCTCTGCTAAGCTAAGGGCAAACCCAAGCCACAGGGCTCCAATCCACTTCAGTATGCCTGACACACCCCACTGTGATGTCAGCTAACTCCTTGGTTTGCACCAAGCTATTCCTGCTCTTACACTGTTGGGTGCTGACTAGCACTGAGGTGAAATCTGGGATTCAGTATCATTCCCCTCATTTGCATCGGATTGCCTGCTGATGCATAGTTACATGTCTCACACTGAGCGCCCCCACTTAGCAACCACTATTCACTGGCCAGGTTGTCTTCTGCCTGCCATGGAGTATAATGGCAAAATAGTGATTTTGGTTATAATGCTTATTTTAGTTTATTTTTTCTCCCAATCCTGTATGTGCGCCACTGCCCTATGCTTAAACAGCCGAAATCAGCTAAAAAACATTAAAAGCTATTTATTTATTTTTTGCAACTGTTTTCTATGCCACTTGCCATATATTTGGCCATTGGCTTGCTTTCAACATAATATACACCCTTTATTTGAAGCTGTCATGGCTCCGGTTTTGTAGTTTGCAAAAATATACTCGGTTACTAACTGAGCACATTTCTGCAGATTAGACTAGTCCTGCACGGCCGGCTGACAGCTTCCTGGATCGCATATTTACCTCATTTGCATGGATTTAACCTGCAAATGGGGTAATTTGCATATAGGGGCTGAGTCCATGCAGGACTAGTGTAGGAGTGCTCGTGCATGTCCCTGCAGCTTATTCCTGGATCGCACGGTAGACATATTTCCTGCTGGAGCTCCTGCACTAGTCCTGCACATCATGCAGGACGTGCTGAATCTGGGGGATATACTGCAAATATATATATCTATATATATATATATATATATATATATATATATATATATATATATATATGTATGTATATATGTCTATATGTATATATATATCTGTATATATGTATAGATATATATATGTGTGTGTGTGTGTGTGTGTGTGTGTGTGTGTGTGTGTGTATGTATATATATATATATATATATATATATATATATATATATATATATATATATATATATATATATATATATCCCCACTGTTTCTTTGTGAATTGTTCATCTAATCTCTCTTCCCAATCTTTTATAAACTCCTCTGATTGATTCTTATAGTTATCATGCAGTATTTTATAGGGTCTATGAATTATCCCTTTTTAACAGCAGCTAATGTTCTAGATTCTACTGAAAACTCTACCAGTGCTGGTCTTTTTCTTAGGATCCCCCACTTTCTTTCTCTTTGCCTATAATCTGATATCATTCCTTTATAGGGAAGGCAATTTCTAGACTGCAGTCCAAATAAATTATTGGCATCTTCCCATTTTATTACCTTTCCCTCTCCAACTATTTGCTTCCAATACCTTGGTTACATTGCTTGTTTTCTTAAGTAGGTTCCAGCCCACTCTTTCCTATTGCCTGTATCCAAAATTGCAGTCATCCATATTGGTAGAATCTCCTTTCTCCATCACTGTGTTGGCATAGATCTTAGAATACTTTCTGCTACTTTATGAATATAATATTCTGTATGGTTATTGCTATTTTCCTTAAGAATATGCATCTATTTCACGGCATCTCTTTGTTTCTTGAGCCCCCCCTCATTTTGTCATTATCCTTTTCCACTTTGAATTATAGCTTTCTGCTTGTGCTATTTACAGGAGCTTTAAATGTGTAGCTCTGAAATATCCCTTCAAAACAGATATTTCCAAAATAACTTGTGCTATTCGAAGAATCATCTTATCCTACTTGACTCTTGACATTTTCCACTCCCAGATAAAATCCTTCAGCTATTTATTAATTGCTATTGACAATTTTTCCTCTGGTTGATAAAAATAAGCCTGGCCTGTGTATAAAACTAAAGGGAATAAAAACATTTTAACTGCTTTTATCTTGCTATCCATACCATAATATAGAGATTCTAATTTCTCAGTTGTTGTATTATCTTTTGTTTAGTCTCTTCCCACATATCCTTAGTTGCCACAAGGGAATCCCTTTTAATCCATACTCATGAGTACTCCTAAGTACTTGATTTCATCATGTCCCCATAAATATGGGGTTACATATTTTCAGCTAGTACCTTTGTTTTAACTTCTTTAATTTTGTATCCCAAAAAGACTTGAAACTGTCTCAAAATGTTCCACAACACTCATACATCCTTTTCCAGTTTTATCATGTAAAAAATATCATCTGCAAATAAAGCCTGCTTTTCTTGAATACCATACCAATTATATCCTTGAAATTCTGAGTGCCTTATTTTCTTTGCCAATGATTCTATATGTAATGTAAATAACAAAGGGGAAGAGAACACCCCTGCCTGGTTCCTCTTCTCAAACAGAAATTACCAGAAAGGAACCACCCCGCTGTAATTTTTGCTCTGATCCCTCATATATCCTCCAAATAAACATTATAATGTTATCAGGGAATGCAAATGCTTCCATTGCCCTGCTCATAAAATCCCAGCTTACTTTGTCTGCCTCAAGTCCCACCAACAGTAGTGGTATTTTCTTACATTTGATTCCTTCTGGATCAGCATTATTCTGTTAATTTTGGCAAATGTCTGCCTCCCCTCCACAAAACCACAGTGATATATATTTATCAGTTTTGGCATCACCTTTGCCATTATTTTAGCAATTATAGATATAAACACTTTATCATCATAGTTTAGGATTGAAATGGGCCTAAATGGAACTGGATCTGATGGATATTTACCCTCTTTAGGTATTACAGCCACCACCACTTTCTTCCAGGATGTAGGTGCTTCTCCTACTCTTAAAATGTTAAAGAAAATATTCCAGATCATTATCAGTTTTTTTCTCTCTCCTAGATTCCAAACTTCAGCAGGAATACCATTTATTCCTGGGAACTTTCATGTAGATTGGCTGTACATCACAATTTTTATCTCATCTCCTCCTATCCTTATTGTTAGTAACTCAGCTTCATCTACCTGTAATCTTAGCATATTTAATTATTACGTAACATTTTCATTTGTACTTTTAATTGATTCCATATTTCTCTGCTTTGGACAGATTTTCATACAATTTCCAAACTACTTCTAGTACCTCTATAGGATCTCTTGTTATTTTCCATGTTGTAGGCTTCCTAAGCTTGGCGACAACCCTTTCTACTTTATGTTGCCTGAGTCATTGTGCTAAAAGTTTTTCTGCTCTGGAATTATGATAAAAAAACAGACTTTCTAAACTCATGCATATTATCATGGTAATCCCTTATTTTCTGTTCAGCATTCTGCAATTGCTCCTCTTCCTGTTCTGTGAGATTTCCCTATTCTGCAATACTTTAAACATTGTCAGCCCCTTTAAATAATTCTTGTTACTTCTTACCATTTCTTGCTTTATTTTATTTCCACCCTATTTTTAAACTCCACTTTAATTCTATTCTTCTCCCTTGCAATATATTTCAGACTACATTTCTATCTTCTTTAACAGCTGTCGAATAATTTCCACTGCCCATTCCATAAATTTCTCTCTTTTTAACAGGTAGGTGAAATACCAGTGTCCCATTTTTATTTAATTACCCTGCATTTTTATTTTAGTTATTATTGGCACGTAATCTGTAAAAGTTGTTGGCTACTTATCAAAACTTTCAATTAAATGTATATGTTCATGTAAAATATAAGTTCTGTCTAGCCCAGCCCAGTTTTTGTATGTTGGGGAATAATATGTAATTCCACTCTGAGCTTCTACTAGAGAATTCACATCTTCCGTGCCAAACATTTTCATAAATGGCTTCAAAAATCTACCCTCTTTTGTTATATTTTCCCTTCTGGGCCCTCCCAGAGATATCATCACCGATGGAAATTGAATTCCAGTCCCCACCTATAATTAATAGTCCCTGCTGAACCTGATTATTTCTACCAGAATTTTCTTAAGTTTCATAATAGTAGTTTTAGGTGGAATATAAATGCATGCAAGTATATCATCCTCCCTTGCCTTTAGCCCCTTAGTACTACAAATTTAGCATTATTATCTTTTTTATCTTCTTCTATCAGTATCGGGCTCTTCTTGCAATAAATATAAGTAGACCACTTTTCCTTTGTTCCAGATATTCCACCAAATAACCATCTCGAAAACCTTTCTTTATCAAATTTACACACTCAGTTCTTTCCAAATGTGTTCCTGTAGCATAGCTATTTGCATGTGACATTTTTAATACCGTTCACTACTTTCTTTTTTTTTTTTTGTATATTTCTGTGAGACCATTTATATTATGTAAATTCCTACCTGTTACATGTAATAGCTTTTTTAAATGTCTAGTTCCAGCGTTTGTATTACACATATATACCAGTGTTTGGCAAGTTGATCTTTTATACAGTTGTTTCTTGTCATATCCATTTGAACAAAGTCACATCTTAGAAAACTTTTTGTTTTAGTGAAAGCCCTCAAAAAAAAATAAACATGTCCACAGAACACCTTTAAAACCTATTAATAATAACATACAAAACTATATAAATCTTCAAATACTGAAGTTTAACTCTCCTAATAGGAACAATTATCCCAGACTGATAACCCATCTCACAAAGACTTTTATTAATCTATAAGGAATGTTATCCATGCTAAGATGCATTGTACAGTCTGTGCTTCTACTAAGTGCTGTCTTTGTCTTATCTTTATTCCTTTCCCAGATTGGAGAAATCCTTGAATGCTTTCAGAAAACAATATCTTACATTATCTCCTAGCCATTGAAAGAAAGATGTATTCTGTTTTTATTACCCCTTATCAGATTGTCTCCATGGAAACAAGTGAACCAGATACACAGTTGCCTCTGCAAGCACTCATTTATTTGCTAAAGGAAAACATTTTATTATGTTCACTAGTTTTTATTTGTTTGCTTCCAAATAAAACTTGTTACTTGATCAAGCCAAGGGCCTTAATCTAGCCATTCACCTATGCAAGAGTAAGAAAAAGCACATTGATTGTTCTTGTATCATGCTTCTTTGACCCAACTTTTCTTTTTTTACATCGCAGTGCCAACATTTCTTAAAACTGAACAATGTGAAAGAAAGAGAGAAAAAAACAGGGGCACCTGTTTAATTTAGTATTCCTATTACACTTGAAAAAAAACTAAGAAAGCTTTACTTTATAATGTGCTGTATATGCTTTTATATTCCCCTACAAGTTTAACAAAGTCAAAAAAGTTCAATATTTCCCAGTTTGCTTATTTTATGTTTCACAAATATAATTAATGTTTTTTAATTCCACTTTATTGGTAAATTTCCAAGGTGCTGGTTTTCTTCCTGTTGATCTCCATCTCCCAAATTTCCAATGCACTCCCAATTCTTCTAGTCAACTCTTGTGCTTTTTTTTGTTTCTCAGACATTTTCCTTTGAAACATTGGACAAGGCTCACTGGCATAGTTTCTCTATGGGCTATAGTACAAAAAGAAAAAGAAGCAGAACCTCTTTCTGCTTCATAGCTCACTTTTTGTTAGTCAAACTTTTGTATTTCTCCATAGCATGTTCTGCATTATAAAAATGATTTTGATCCTCCAGGAAAGAATATTCTGAAAAATAGCTAGAGACAGCAGCATTCATTCCCTGTTTAGTGGATTACATTTATTCCTCTTTTGCCTAGTGTACAGTGAGTAATCCTTTTCTATACTTTCCTGTCTCCCACATTTAGTACTTTGTCCCCCTGCACAGTTTTGCCAGAATCAACTCTTTCTGCTGGTAGGATTGCATCTTTACTATTAAGGATCTAGGTCACTTTCTCATAGCTAGGTTTGGAACATACACACAATGTGCCCTTTCAAACAACAACTCCTGCTATAGAATATCAGTCCACTTGCTTATTTGCACTTTCATAAAATGAATACAGCCTGTTCCTTCCAACTTCTCTAGTAAATCAGAAAAATCTCAGGTTTTCCTTACATGCTCTGTCCTGTAATTCTATTATTTTTGAAACACATCTTCTTGAGCAGTTTCATATTCAGCAAGCCTTTTCTACATTTTGACTGCTGATTTTTACAATTTTTTCACTTTATCTGAATACCTTTTTAAAACATATTCAATTTTTCCAGCCTTGTGTTATTTGAGTTAATACAGTCCTTCAATGTTTCATTTATTTTAATCAGCTCCAGGTACATTTGACTTATTTATTCCTCTAGCTTTTTGCTGAACAGCTGTAGAATTATTTCCAGTCAGTGTTTTCTCCTCACCTTTTGTGGTTGATTTTCTTTTAGGTTCTCTTTCTTTTTTTGTTGACAAGCAGGCAGTACAATTACTAGACAGTTACTGTAATTTACCCAAAAAGTACAAGTTCACTGGCTCTATTTTCTGAGTTTCTGTTTTCACACTGGGGGTGCTGAAGTTAACCTGTTGTATGGCATGCAGCCATCTTGGAAGTCTGGTAACTAAGTATCATTGATTACTTTTCCACAATCTTTAGCTGATCATCTGCACCTACTCATTTAGCCTGAGAGACCATTTGTTCCCCAGAGTTTGAGAGCCCTAGTATTAACTCATTCTCTGGGGTACAAGCCAAGTGAGCCTGAAGCAGGCATTCATGTGTCAGAGTTTGACTTCCCCCACTTATCTCCTTCTTATGGCAAGTTGTAAGCTTTACAGTTGTCATACAGAGGGTACATGATAGCTTCCGCACATGCAACAGCCCTTGTAAGCAGTGCAATGCCAAAGCATGGGCTCACAGTGCTATTTACAGTGGGTGATACCATTGCACCCCTGCAGGTGAAATCAATACAAGCAGTTAAGCCATCACCCTCACTGTAGGATTGGTGAGCTAGGGATCAGCCAATAGTATTTTTGATTTGTTTTATTTTTGTGTATCATCAGGTAAAATAGATGGTTTAGCACAATTTATAATTAAGTTGTTGACAAGCAAATCAGTCTCCAGTTTAATTAGGTCCATCACATTCTTGTCAAAGTTTTACTACATGCTAAGAAAATAACTATTTAAACACTCACATTGGAAATTCTTTGTAAATAGCAGTAACGCATGACAGTTCATATACCATTATGTTCAGATGTATTTTCAACCAACTTTTTTAAATTCTGAAAATACTAAACATCCCACTAATTTAACACTTTCCCACATTTTAATGTGTTCTTTACTTTCATTTCAGTTTTCTTCTTCATCTACATCTTAATGTGCATAGTTCACATTCTGCCATTTCTTTTCTCTTTCTCTCTCTCTCACTATATATATATATATATATATATATATATATATATATATATATATATATATATTTTTATATATATATTTTTTTTTTTTTTACTACAACAGCACATTCTACATCAACCATAAATATCTGTTTTCAAAGTCACAGCTATGTTCTGTTGTATGTATAGATCTAAAATGTTTAGTTTCATAATTTGCAATTGCTGTAATTTTCCACATTTGCATTTTTATTGATTTCATATATATATATATATATATATATATATATATATATATAGAGAGAGAGAGAGAGAGAGACACACACACACACACACACACACACACACACACACACACACACACACACACACACACACACACACACACACACACACACACACACACACACACACACACACACACACACACACACACACACACACACAATATATGCATTATAAATCATAGCAGCTTTCTATTTTTGTATTTTGGTCTCTCCACTGTATAATTACTGTTTAAATTGTTATACCCTAATCTCACTAGTATGTAGTTATTCTTTCCAACTGTTGGTGTATAATAATGGGTAGAACCACTGCCTTGTTAACACATAACTAAACCAAAGTTATTCATTACTGATTCTGAGATTAACACATATACATTCATTAATAACGATAACTATTGGACTTACTTTTTGTTATGAATATTTCCTTTGCTTACAGTAGAAAGGCTCCCTGCAACTTTAACTTCTACTTCACCCAGTACTATACTGTTTCTCATGCACATATAACAAATAGGGGAACATCGTACTACCATTTTCTTTCCACAACATCTGAATTCCACGCATCTACCTACACTAAACTGTTGGCCTTGCTTTACTATTCACCTTAATTATGTTTCTACTTTTCTAAAATTATTATAATGTTTATTTTTCCTCCACCTTTTCATGCAATCTGTTGCTAGGTACTGCCACTCCTCAAGTAACTTATTTACAATAGTTTCTTCCTGACTATGTCATCTGTAGAAGAAACATAATATGCTGACATTCTCTACCATATCTACTAATGAACCTTATATGGGGATATTCAAACACCTTATATTCCAAGTCTCCACCTTAAGTCCACAATCTTCTCATAATACCCATTCAGTCTCAGTGACTGCAAATGAAAGCTATATCCCAGTGCCATCAGTCAGTTTGAAATGGAGCACCAATGCTCTACTGCTGGAGTTTGCAATATGTAAATTTTGAAATCCATTCTTTCTCCTCTCTCAGCTTCACCTGAAATGACTACATTGGCGTACTATATGATCCTCAATGACTCCCATTTTAGTGGGGCTGGTCAGAGAGGTAGCCATCTGCTATGCATTTCCCACCAATCTAATATAACCAATGTAATAAAATTATACATTAGATATTATTTTATAAAACAGGATTTTAAAGCACCTGTTTTTGGAATTCATACTGGGATTGCAGTCCACTTATGAAGAACATGATGCTACAGAACTCAAAGAATTAAATATTAACCTTAGGATAAAAATAAATAAATAACTAAATAAATACACCAATAAATAAATAAATAAAAAAGATAGCTTGTCACAACTAAAGATTAGCTGATGAATAATTGGTTAATACTTTTTATGCAGCATGGGTAACCTTTTGGGGGCCCATAAGCAAAATCTGTATAACAAACATGAAGCATGACTTTGCAGTTGACATTTACAACAGCAATACATTTTAAAAAATAAAACTTTGGACCTCTATGGATATAGAAAACTTATTGGTATGACAAAAAACTCTCCTGTTTATGCAACGTAACTTTTGTACTGTAGGAAGAATATTGTGCACAATAAATATGTATCATCACAAATGGCTAACTTTATATCACATGCATGACAGAAAATACTTTGGGTTATGCTGCGCTCTGACAAGTGTTGTTGACGTGAGTGTTTTTTTGGTGATTTTTCTTAATTTTGTTTTTGAGTTGCACTGTCATATTATGTGAGTTTGTGGTTTTGTTCACTTTCCCCCACTGTTGTGCAATCATGGAGTTAGAATGTATAAGAAATAGGTATGTGTTTCCACAGGGGGAGTAATGGGTTTTAACCCCCACAAATAGATTGTTGTCCTTGTTAAGATTTACAAGTTATACTTCAGAATATAAAGAAAATGATGAAGCATAACTCATTGCAAAGCACCTCAGATAACATAATTAAAACATTACTTTTTGACAAGCACTTGACAAATGCATAAATATATTATGACAAATTATGGCTAACACACACACACACACACACACACATATAATATATATATATATATATATATATATATATATATATATATATATATATATATATATATATACAGGGCCGGTGTTAGCATTTTGGGGGCCCCCAGCAAATGTCAAGTTGGGGGCCCCTGGCCACTTTCAGTCTAAGTATCACCCTGTCACTGCCACTACTTCTATCCATTTTTTTAGTTCAAGCTGCAGGCTTTTAGGAGTAGTACACACAAACTGACCTTTAGCTACAATGATCTTATTACAACAGGCATACATACCACACTGTGTTAGCCCATCTCACAAAGGGACATTTACAGTTACTGCCATTTAGGTGTAACAAGGATACATTAGAACAACTCTATGTGCAGGGCAGAACTAATATGCAATGGAACCCTAGGCACTGGTTACTGTTTCAGCCCCAGCCAAAAAAACAACAAAACACACACACCTCCAAAGTTCCCCTCTCTTTTCCCCATGTTGGGCTTTCCACTTATGCACATTACTTTTTTTCTTCCATTTCTCACATTTTACCTTTTTTCTTCAGCTTTTTCAAGAAGCCATAGCTTTATATATGCTCTAAAGTGCTTTTTAAGTTTATTTTTTTTTCTTTTTACCCAATGATGGCTTAAACAGAAATGATGATTAAGGAAAGAAATTCAATGTTGCTGTTCAGCTTTAGTTTTCCTTCTGCCTTTTCGATATACTTTCTTGACCAAGTCAGCATAGTAATAACCATTTAGGAAATAACTCCATTAAGCCGCTGCCCCCAGAAGCTAGAGCATTTCCCAACCTTTTAATCCAAAAGTAGCCTAAACAAAAATTGTGAGTAAGAAAAAAGAATTTCAGTCTTTTTTTCTTTCAATGAAGACATAAGATGTACCCAAGACTTAAAATTCAAAGCTGACAAAAATAGAAGCTCCAAGTAAATTAAAAAGTCAATTCTGAGGATACACAGATCCTGCATGGGAATACTGCCTACATCACTAATCCTCCCAAAAAGACAGTCACTGCCTATGCAACCCTCTAGTGTTAGATTGGGATGAGAGCAGAGGTTCAAATGGCCACAGTCATGTATTTCAAGTGACTGCTGAAATACATATATATAGCATGCCTACTAACTCCTTGATCCTAACCCCAAAAGGCAACCAGCTGTATATGTGTCTGATGTTTGACTGTGAGGAAAGTGAAAATAAATAATGACTGCAATAATGTATTCTACTTTGCTGCTACCGGGCAGTACACTGCCCCTACAGGAGCTAAAGTAACTTTCTTTGTATACCTCTGAGATCTGTTAGAAAAATAAAGGAAATGATGACTACACAATCCCCAGCATCCACATAACCTATGGTAAATTTCTGTACACAAACATCTGAGCAGGGATGTTTTAGAATGTTTGTGGTTGAGGACAGAGGCTATTATCAGTTTTATACTAACAGGGTCATATCATATAACTCCATCCAGGCTAAAGAGTGCAATCAGAAAATGAAAGCATTTTTTTCTCCTCCTTTTTCCTCAACCAAAAACAGCTTTTTTGGGGTCCCCACAGTCAAGGATGATTAAGGGAGCCCCCTGTATCTATTTATACAGTCTAGGGAGTGGAGGTCACCCGATACCTAGAAGATCTAAGTGTCTGAATGCCTATGACATACATTATGCCTTACTTTAGAAATATAATCACTTGCTAGCTACATTTTTACTGATACCCAGAAGAATAATGTGTGTGTTCTGGCATTATTGGATGTGTGCATTGATAAAAATCAGTGATATTTTACACACACAGATACACACACACACACACACACACACACACACCAACGTTAATTTTGTACTTATTTCAGCAAGTACATTGTACAACACTAGTACTGCTGCACAAGATCAGTGATTGCTGTTTAGCAGTCATCAAACAGCAACAGGGATAAGACAATTTTATTTACCTCAGTAAGTAGTAATTTAATACCTATCACTATCCCTGATTTCACAGATATTCCTGATTTTGTCTTATAATTTTACTCTGTCACACTAAATCAAGTAATCATAGTTTTACACTTATTGTCTAAAAAATGCATGTTGATGCAAATGTGTTATTCTATTAACTTTTTCAAAGTAAATTAGAGTAATATATAAAATGTGTTCCTCATTTTGAGACTTTATCATGCTATTATTTTTATCACTGAACAGAATTCTTCAGCAAAGACGTTGAGAGTTATAGTATCAGTTGTTCTGCCAGTATGTATAAAAACCCTGAAAAAGAAACCATAACTATTAGAACCATTAGCTTTTCTTATGAATATTTCCACAGTTTGCACTGAGATTGGCTCCCTGGGCTTTAACTTCTCTTCACCCAGTGCTTACTTTGCTTATGCACATATAACAAATAGGGGAACTTTGTCCTAACAGGGTCATATTACAGTCTACCTACACTAAACTGTTGGCCTTGCTTTACTGTTCACCTTAATTATGTTTCTACTTTTCTAAAATTATTATAATGTTTATTTTTCCTCCACCTTTTCATGCAATCTGTTGCTAGGTCTCGAGTGATCAAATGAAAGCTATATCCCAGTGCCATCAGTCAGTTTGAAATGGAGCACCAATGCTCTACTGCTGGAGTTTGCAATATGTAAATTTTGAAATCCATTCTTTCTCCTCTCTCAGCTTCACCTGAAATGACTACATTGCGTACTATATGATCCTCAATGACTCCCATTTTAGTGGCTGGGTCAGAGAGGTAGCCATCTGCTATGCATTTCCACCAATCTAATATAACCAATGTAATAAAATTATACATTAGATATTATTTTATAAAACAGGATTTTAAAGCACCTGTTTTGGAATTCATACTGGGATTGCAGTCCACTTATGAAGAACATGATGCTACAGAACTCAAAGAATTAAATATTAACAATAAATAAATAAAAAAGATAGCTTGTCACAACTAAAGATTAGCTGATGAATAATTGGTTAATACTTTTTATGAAAATCTGTATAACAAACATGAAGCATGACTTTGCAGTTGACATTTACAACAGCAATACATTTTAAAAAATAAAACTTTGGACCTCTATGGATATAGAAAACTTATTGGTATGACAAAAACTCTCCTGTTTATGCAACGTAACTTTTGTACTGTAGGAAGAATATTGTTACAATAAATATGTATCATCACAAATGGCTAACTTTATATCACATGCATGTCAGAAAATACTTTGGGTTATGTGACAAGTGTTGTTGATGTGAGTTTTTTTGGTGATTTTCTTAATTTTGTTTTTGAGTTGCACTGTCATATTATGTGAGTTTGTGGTTTTGTTCACTTTCCCCCACTGTTGTGCAATCATGGAGTTAGAATGTATAAGAAATAGGTATGTGTTTCCACAGGGGGAGTAATGGGTTTTAACCCCCACAAAAAGATTGTTGTCCTTGTTAAGATTTACAAGTTATACTTCAGAATATAAAGAAAATGATGAAGCATAACTCATTGCAAAGCACCTCAGATAACATAATTAAAACATTACTTTTTGACAAGCACTTGACAAATGCATAAATATATTATGACAAATTATGGCTAACACACACACACACACACATATAATATATATATATATATATGTATATATATATATATATATATATATATATATATATATATATATATATATATATATATATGCCAAGAGTATCTATTTCTTAAAATGCATTATTATGTAATTAGCCTGTAGCATAAAGTTCAAATATATATATATATATATATATATATATATATATATATATATATATATATATATATGGGTCTACTTTAGAACACCGACGCCAGTTCACGACACACAAACCACCGACACCAAACAACCGACAACACACAATACCGACAACGCAAAACACCGAACACCATTACACCGACACACTACACGTAAACAACACATTACACTACATTACATATCCACTAGCCCTAACCCAAACCCTAACCTGCACCCTAACCCTAACTCACTTAACCCACCCCTAACCCTAAGATCCGACACTCAGCACTTACCCTACCTGCACCCTAACCTAACTCACTTAACCCACTAACCCTAAGGTCCGACACTACTGCACACTTACCCTACCTGCACTAACCCTAACTCACTTAACCCACCTAACTCTAAGGTCCGACACTACCACACTTACCCTACCTGCACCCTAACCCTAACTCACTTAATCCACCCCTAACCCTAAGGTCCGACAGTACCAGACACTTACCCTACCTGCACCCTATTCCTAACTTACTTAACCCACCCTAAAACATAAACCCGTCACTAACACACACTTACATTACCCAAACCCTAACTCCGACACTACCGCACACTTACCTTTCACACACCCTAACCCTAAATCCCTCACTATTGCGCACTTACCTGTCCGCTCCCTAATCCTAAATCCCTCACTAGCGCATACTTACCAAGTCACGCTTACACGTTTCCCTTGTCGATCTTCCAGCTGTCAGGATTTCAGCATGTCGGTCAACTGCGTTGTCGGTCCTTTCGCGTTCCTCTTCCGTGTGTCGGCGAACTGGCGTTTCGGTAATTTGAAGAGGACCCATATATATATATATATATATATATATATATATATATATATATATATATATATATATCTACAACCCCCCTTTCCTGTTTTTGCACATGGGGTCATGGTCACTTCTAGAGTGACGATCATCTACAGCCATGGATAAACCGCTTGGTGGCTAGCCTTGCCATGGTATATGTGTGTGTGT
This sequence comes from Protopterus annectens, assembly GCF_019279795.1. NCBI lineage: Eukaryota > Metazoa > Chordata > Ceratodontiformes > Protopteridae > Protopterus > Protopterus annectens. Next base: position 36,179,094 of record NC_056742.1, on the reverse strand, counting down.
GTGTGTGTGTGTGTGTGTGTGTGTGTGTGTGTGTGTGTGTGTGTGTGTGTGTGTATATATATATTTATATCTATATATATATATATATATATATATATATATATATATATATATAGATTATATCTGTCTGTAAAGGAAATTTAAAAAAATATTGAGTTACAATACCAATAGCTAAGTGCCTTTTCTCTCCAATATATTTGGTAATATAAGTGTAACACACATATAATGTGTCCAAAAGGATATTACGCAAGCAGCTAAATGCTCTTCAAAGGTTTTCAAATGGAAGTTTAGTTTTGCAGTGCTACTAAAAATAATAAAAAAATGTAAAATTGCTGATTGGTCACTGAAAGTGCTTTTCAAGACAGTGGTTCTGAAACCCCATTACTGGTATAAAAAAAGGTTCTTGATTCATATGTTATATAAACAAGATAAATAACTTCTACACATAAACTGTACACAGTACATGCTTTTTCCAATGAAACAGGTAGAGGCAAAGTTCCTCTTACACCTTCAAAAGTGAGGCACAATATTGAATGCCCAAGGACACTCAGCAAAGCAACTGAAGTTAAAGTATAATGGAGCAAATATTTACTAGAATGTGGACCAACAAAGCAAGAGAAATATAGAAAAAGAAAATAAGAAAATAAAATAATGCTGCTGCATTTTGATGGACAGTAAAAGGCAACTCTCCACATTCCAGCTCTGCTAAAAGTACAGTTGCACAAGTTAAATTTACCATAAGAGTAGATGATCAAATGCTTACTGCTACAGAATGCTTACTGCTACAGTAACTGTAGCTATATGTGTTATATCCTGCAAAAGATATAACACATGACTAGCTTCCAAAGCTTCAGGGTACCTTTCATGTGCCCAAAATGTCAGACAGTTCAACAAGACAAGTTTGGGCACAAAGTCATTCAGAGTTTTCCAGCCAGGTTGAGGACTGAAAGAACCATGCTAGGAAGAACAAAAAATAAAGGTTCACTCCCTGGCATAAAAAACACAACAAAAAACAAGGAGGACTGTGGGAGGGAGCAGCTACTGCAGCAGTGATTATTCAAATTTCTACTTTCATGGTAAGTTTAACTCACACAACTATACTTTTAGGGGAGCTGGAAAGTAAATACTTGTCTTTTCCTGTCCATCAAAATGCAGCATTATCCCTCTATTTTTGTAGTATGCTCATCGTATTGATCACTGTTGCAGTAGTTTTAGCTATATTGGTAGATTACATTAGCTGACAACATTTGGGAGCTGGAAGAAGAGTCTAGGAGCCCCAGGAGAATGGTCCCAGTAAAGCTTGATCTGGACCTTCAAAATTAATCAAGCTTATAGTGCTTTGTAAAAGTATGTACAGAGAACCAAGAAGCAAGAAATGAACAACTGATCTGAAGATCTGAAAGATTTAGCTCTGCCAAGATAGTACCCAAGTTGTCTGTGGACATCCAAGCTATGGAGTAATCTTTCTCCATCAATTTTAGGTTCAAAAAAGAAAATCTGGAGATAGATAGTTTGGGTTAAAGTAAACTCAGATATACATTTAAACATAAAAGAAGGATTAGTTCTCAAAGAAATTCTGTGCTTGTTGTAAATGAGATAGGGCTCACTCACTATAAGAGTTTGCAGAGGTCAGAGCAATCAGTAAAACTGTTTTGCATGTTAAGAACCTGAAGTCAGCCAGATTAGTTGGTACAAATGCAACAAATCTTAGATTCTCTAACACAAAATTAAGACCACAAGGAGGGTCCAACAGTTTTCTTGGAGACTTCTTATGCAAGAACATTTTGACTTGAGACTGCACAGTAAGAGGAGGATCCATGGGCAAACATGTTGAAATGGCTGATAAATAAATGTTCATAGAGGAAGAAGAAAAGCCACAGGGTAGTTATTACCACAAATAATGCAGAACCAGGGAACAACTAGCCCTGAATTGGTGCTGGTTATGTTGTCGGCACCAACTACAAAACCTTTTCCATTTCATAATATATAATATTTTAGCAGCAGGCTTTCTTGTCTAGTACCTGCTGCACATCCTCAGTAAACATGTTTCTCAAAGGAACCATATCATCCATACTGTCAACTGAAGTGGATTTATGTCAGGGTAAATCAAACACAACTGTACTTGTGTAAGTATATCTAGTCTGTGAGGAAGCTTGTGGTAATTGCCCCTGGTCAGTTTCAAAATATGGGAGAGCCACTGTTACCTGGGCCAGATGGGAGTCACCACAATCCTTGGGGATTCTTTTTCAGTCTTCAGAAGTACTCTGGATGCTAGTGAAAGGGTGGAAATGCAGATAGGAGCATTCTTGTCTAAGGAAAAGAAAAGGCACCTGTTTTACAGGCCTTCTTGCATGGAGTCCTGGAATAGAACTTTGCCAGCTGATTGTTCATTCATCAGGGCCTGCCCTCATCCTACTTAGCTTGTATGCTGCATAAGTTGTTCTGATGGATTATAGGCAGCTGCCTGTAGTAAGAGATTGTGCTATGAACCTATATTCCAAGCTAACATGGATAGTCTGCTAAGGGGACTCAACATGGTTCCCTTTGCTTGTGATGTACCACAAATCCTCAGGTATTCCCTCACAGAGACAGAGATCTGAGTGGAAACCCTTACAAACAGATGTGGATAAAGTTTTTTTCTTCTCAATGGAAAACAGCTCTTTAAACTGTGGGATCTAGTTGACATCCCAGGAACACAAGCCTATGTGAAGGAATCAAGAAACACTCTTGAATGGTCTCTTGGAATCCTAGCGTGTGTAAGAGATCTCTCACTCAAGAAAGAAATACCCAACACTTTAAAATATTTATTTATTTATTTATTTATTTATTTGACATTTCTTAACCAGGTTAGTCCAACTGGGACAGAGCCCTTTTTCAATGGAGACCCGCAGAGAAAAGCTTCACAGAAAAGCATTCAATTAATTTGACATATAGTAATACAAAAAATTATTGCTGCCTCACAACAAGAGGTTCTCCAGTTCAATCCTCAGCTGGGGTGCCTTCTGTGCGGAGTCTGAATGTGCTCCCTGTAGTTGCATGGGTTTCCTCCGGGTGCTCCGGTTTCCTCCCACATCCCAAAGACATGCTGTAGGTGGATTGGACACCCTAAATTGGCCCTAGGTGTGAGTGTGTGCATGTGTGTGCCTCCTGTGGAAGGTTGGGCGCCGGGCTGGCAACTCGACACCATAAAACTCCACTGCCAATCATGAGCGGACAGGTGGTCCGCTGTGGCGACCCCTAACTGGGAAAAGCCAAAAGAATAATAAGAAGAAGTAATACAAAAAATTACCTAGACATAAACAATAGAAGTTACCATACATGGCAATTTGATATATATAGCAGCATGAGGAGAATACAGAGGAAAGAAACAAGAAGTAATACAGACAGACCTTTAGCCTCTGAAAAGCTAAATACCAGGACAAATAAGATTGGCTGAGAATAGTAGAAGAGATGGTCAAGTATGAAAGAGTTTGTAAAGTGCAGAATAGAAACAGAGTGGAAGGAAATAATGGGTAGCAGTGTTGCAAAAGAGAGACAGATTAGGAGAAACGTAGAGTTTCACAGAAGTAGAAACAAGAATGAGAAAATAGCGTACTTTAGAGAGATATGTCAATCGGGGGAAGATAGCACAGACATAGTTTATTTCCCTTTAAGTAAACTTTTACAGCCTTTCTGAATTGGGATTGGGATCTGATGTATCAGATGTCTAAAGGTAGTTTATTCCAGTTCTCAGCAGGGTAACAGCTATAGAGGTTTTTTCCTATGTTGGACTTAGGTTTGAGAATAGTCAGGAGATGTTGTTCTGAGCTACGGAGGGTTCTAGTAGGGGAATAGAGGGAGATGATAGATGTTATACTGGGACAGAAAGTGGGTTGATATAGAATAGAATGAATTATTTGAAGCTGAGAGAGGAGGAGGTAATGGGGGAATTCTGCCCAGTTCAATTTTCTGAGTGCTAAGCAGTGATGAGTGCAGTATGGAAGTTCAGCAGCAAATTTAGCTATCTTGTTGTAAGTAGACTCAAGTTTAGAGATAAGTATGGTCTGTAAGTTGGTGAAAATTTGAGAGCCATAGAGAAGGGCTGGAAATAGATAGGCATGTGAAAGAACGCTTTTAGCAATACTAGAGAGAACATTTTTGTTTCTGTAAAGGAGATGAAGTTTTTGATGGGTTTTCTTAATGTTACTTAGAACATGCCGGTCAAATTTTAGCTGGTCATCGATAGTGACTGCTAGTAGTTTAGTGTGACTTTCTACTATGATGGATGTATTATTGAGGGAAAAGATGGAGAAAGATGATTTCAAGTGGGAGATTGATTTTTTTATGTAGAGTAAGAGTTTGGTTTTCTTTGGATTTAAGATTAGAAGGTTTAGGTTAAGCCAGTTTTCAACAGACAAAAAGGAGTCCTGTGTTTTAGTATGAAGTTCAGGGAGGGTACTCTGCAAAGATAAGCAAATTATCTAAACACTAATATATGTGGATACCCTGAAGCCTGCAATGAGCTATAACTAGAGCCAGACATTTTCTGAACACACTTCGTGTGGTGGATCGCCCAAATGGTAAGGTAGAGAACTGAAGATGTGATTCCTAAACACAAAACCCTAAGAAACTTCTGAAGTCTGGATGAATAGGTGTGTGATGATAAGCATCTTTTAACAGGGGCGGCCCATGCTATCAGACTGCTGGACTGCAGCCCCCTCAAATCAAAAAGAAAATAAAAATGTTTTTTAAATTTCACAGACTTTGCACATGCGCAGTAGTCCCGGCTACTGCGCATGCTCCTGGCAGTCCCCATAGGGGGACACAAGGAGACATCTGTGCACGTTAAACGTGCACAGACTCACTGGGAGAATATGTCGGGGCCAGACTGCAACAGTCAGGATTTAGGGACAGTCTCGCCAATCTCAGGAAGGCGTTTTTGGTTTTTGAATTCAGCAGGGATCTCACGGGTCTTGGGAGTATTGCGCAGGCAGGACATTAGCTGGATGGAGAACAGACAGGACAGGTAAGTGTATTGATGGAATATATGGTGTGTGCTTGTATTTACTGTCTGAAATGTGTGGTGCTTGGTGCTTACATAGTGTGTGTGTGTGTGTAAATGCCCCAGGTGCTCATGGTGGTGTGATAGGGAATACCTCAGGCTTGAACCCTGTACCCTGTATGCAGGTGTTAAAGACTTGAGTTCCCTACCCACCACCACCATTTGTAAAAAAAATTGCAGATTTTTGCCTCATATTTGATCTGATCTGTTCCTCATAATATCTGTGGTTTGTAAATGTTTTAATGCTTTATATTTGATGGTGTAGTAGTAGCATTGTTGCCTCACAGCTGCAGGTTCTCAGGTTTGATTATTGGCTGGGGTTCCTTCTTTGTGGGGTCTGTCTCTTCTCCCTGTGTTTGTGTGGGTTTGCTTTTGTGTCCTCCCATGTTACAAAGACATGTCTGCATTATTTCTTCCTGGGCCTCTGTTGAAAATCTTTTTTTGTTCCAAGTCAGACTGTCCTGATTAACAAATGTTAAATAAAATTGACAGGCATTTGAATTTCAGACTTCAGGTTTCTGAATGTTTAGTTTCTTGCATAATTGATGGTGCAGTGGTAGTATTGTTGCCTCACAGCTATAGGTTTTCTGGTTTGATTCTTGGTTGGGGTGGCTTCTGTGTGGAGTCTGCATCTCCTCCCTGTGTTTGTGCAGATTTGTTCTGGTGCCCTTCCATTTTACAAAGACGTGTCTGCAGTTTTAATCCCTGCGTCTCTGCTGAAAATTGTTTCTGTTCTGTCCGCAGTAAAATTGACAGGCATTTGAATTTCAGACTTCAGGTTTCTGAATGTTTAATTCCTTGCATAACTGATGGTGCAGTGGTAGTATTGTTGCCTCACAGCTATAGGTTTTCTGGTTTGATTCTTGGTTGGGGTGGCTTCTGTGTGGAGTCTGCATCTCCTCCCTGTGTTTGTGCAGATTTGTTCTGGTGCCCTGCCATTTTACAAAGACGTGTCTGCAGTTTTAATCCCTGCGTCTCTGCTGGAAATTGTTTTTGTTCTGTCCGCAGTAAAATTGACAGGCATTTGAATTTCAGACTTCAGGTTTCTGAATGTTTAATTCCTTGCATAATTGATGGTGCAGTGGTAGTATTATTGCCTCACAGCTATAGGTTTTCTGGTTTGATTCTTGGTTGGGGTGGCTTCTGTGTGGAGTCTGCATCTTCTCCCTGTGTTTGTGTGGATTTGTTCTGGTGCCCTGCCATTTTACAAAGACGTGTCTGCAGTTTTAATCCCTGCATCTCTGCTGAAAATTGTTTTTGTTCTGTCCACAGTAAAATTGACAGGCATTTGAATTTCAGACTTCAGGTTTCTGAATGTTTAATTCCTTGCATAAGTGATGGTGCAGTGGTAGTATTGTTGTCTCACAGCTATAGGTTTTCTGGTTTGATTCTTGGTTGGGGTGGCTTCTGTGTGGAGTCTGCATCTCCTCCCTGTGTTTGTGTGGATTTGCTCTGGTGCCCTGCCATTTTACAAAGACATGTCTGCAGTTTTAATCCCTGCGTCTCTGCTGAAAATTGGTTTGTTCTGTCTGCAGTAAAATTGACAGGCATTTGAATTTCAGACTTCAGGTTTCTGAATGTTTAACTCCTTGCATAATTGATGGTGCAGTGGTAGTATTGTTGCCTCACAGCTATAGGTTTTCTGGTTTGATTCTTGGTTGGGGTGGCTTCTGTGTGGAGTCTGCATCTCCTCCCTGTGTTTGTGTGGATTTGCTCTGGTGCCCTGCCATTTTACAAAGATGTGTCTGCAGTATTAATCCCTGCGTCTCTGCTGAAAATTGTTTTTGTTCTGTCCGCAGTAAAATTGACCAGCATTTGAATTTCAAACTTTATGTTCTTCAGAATACATAGTAGCACAACCTTTTTTTCTACCAATTTTCTAAGTTTATAAGATGAATATTTTAAATGTGTCCCTATTTTTGGGACTGTATTCCCCCATTATTGGCTTTGTCCAGGTTTTTTGTGCTAAGGTTGACAGCTATGGCAAGAACTGAATTCACTGAATATGTTTGAGGGCTGTATTCCCTCATTACTGGGTTTGTCCAGGTGTTTTGTACTAAGAGGTTGACAGCTATGGTGAGAACTGAATTCACTAAATGATAGCCATTTAAGTTTCAGTCTTCCTCTCTTTTACAAAGCAGCTGATGTGGCGTAGTGGTATGTTACTCTGACTGTTTTTTGCTCAGGGACCTTGGCAGTAAAATATATGGTAACAACACAACATTTTATTCTAGCAACTTTCCAAGATTATACAAGCAATGTTTAATGTGTCCCTGGTTTTTGGGCTTTTGACCCCCAATACATTTTGGCTTTTCCAGTTTTCTTGAGCTGCGAAGCTGAGATGCAGTTGAGTATTGAGTAGATTTTACAAGGAGCTGAGAGCTGCAAGGGAATAGAAGTTTAGTGCTTTGCCTAGTTAATACTATAGCACAACAGGTTGTGTACTTGCTTTTGATGCAGAAGGCTGTGGGTTCTACTCCCACAAGGGGTGGATGCTGTCATACTGAGAATGTTCTCCTTGGTGAAGATACTAACTATGAGTTCATTATCAATTTGCCATCCATTTCCTCTTGCAATATTATTACTAGCTTATCATTTTTTTAATGTAATATAGGCAATTTATTCCTGAGGGGCAACAGACACTTTATTTTCGATGAAACCATGAAATATAAAGGTGATTGCTAGCAGCAACCGCTTCATTAGTTACAGATTTCTTTAATGTGGAATTATTTAGATGACTTACTTCAGAGATTGTGCATATTTACTGATAATGGACTGTAGAATTGTGCATATTTACTGATAAAGGTGGACTGTAGAATTGTGCATATTTACTGATAATGGTGGACTGTAGAATTGTGCATATTTACTAATAATGGTGGACTGTAGAATTGTGTATATTTACTAATAATGGTGGACTGTGGAAGTCTGAGTTGACTTTTTTATGATAAATGTTCTCAACTGGGCAGTTTTGCCATTATGGGTGCATATGGTTTGTTTCATTGCTTACTGGAAAAATGTTCAAAACAAATTTAAAACACCCTCTAACAAGTGTACTGTATTGTACAAGGAATATAATTTTAGTACAATGAGGAAGGTGTATCAAAGAGCACATGTATGTTTCATATGCAAGTGGCCTATGATTCGAAAACAGCCCAAAATTAATCTTTATCTGCCACTGGCAAAATGTATTTTCTTTGAATGTGGGTTTCAATGCTGTTTCAATGAATGTGAGTTTCAAGGGCAGAGAAGTTTTAATGCTAAGTTTTCATTGTGAGACTGCATTGCTTTGTTTAACAGATGACTTAGTGTTTGTGCTGTAAAATACAAAATAAAACTTTCAAATGAAGTCCAACTCATCATAGAAGTAAAGCAGTATGCACATTAGTGTTTATGGTAAATGGAGTGAAATAGCCAAGTAATGGTTCATTGGAATGGCTGCAGAGGCTCCATTCAACCATTATTTTGTCAGGGGGGAAGGGCAGCAAACTCAGACAGGCCCAGCTGAACTATACCTCCCAACTGTCCAGATTTTCAAAGAATGAACAGATTTTTGCTTCTTAATTTTGGTTTGTTGTTCATAAAATTTGTAGTTTTAATTCCTAAATGATTTGCCAGAAGTCACTAAATAATAAGTTTCAGACTTCATAACCTTCAGAAAAATGCATGTTAAAGTAAGAGCTGTTCTATCAACTGTCTCAATTTATACAAGAGCAATTTTTAGTACTGTTTATATGTGCCCCCAGTATATTTGGCCTTGTTCAGATTTACTGCATTAACAGGTTGAGAGGTACATGCAAATAAATTGCTTTATAGAATTAGGCATAGCCAACCTCTCAACTGTCACCAATTTTTGGCTCAAAATGTTGCTCTTCCCCCTAATAATCCCTCCACAAAATAGCAATTTTGGAAGAAAACATGGAGGGTTTACAATTAAGAAATAACTGTAATAATCAAAGTTATAGATTACTTGAAATGCATGTAGATTTGTTTATTTTGTCAGCTGCTCAAGGTAGCAGTACTAATATTAAAGTGTCCCTTCTTTGACAGGTAGCAGCTGTATTGTGTGTCTATTTTATATTTTTGCATCACATTTTTGGTCCATTTTTCATAAAATTGTGTTTTTTGGCAAATTAGTGACAAATCACTAAAGACTGAAGTTAGAAAATGACAGACATTTGAGTTTCAGATTTTATACCCTTCAGAAAATTCATACTAATGCAAGACCTATTCTATTATCTTTCTAAGTTTATTAGAGCAATATTTAAAAATTGTCCTTATTGTTGGGCCTTTGTCCCACTTCTGTGTATGGCTTTGTCCAGATTTCTTGCTCTTGAGGTTGAGAGGTATGACAAATGTGTCAGGGCCATCACAGTCAGCCAGAGAGATTTCAAATTGTGACATGCTTGTTGCACCCCACTCCCCCATGTAGTGACTGGGTGTGTCCAAGCAAGGCAAGGAGTAGTTGTATCTACCTTGGATGGGGTGGACACACTGCATAAGTACTACAGTGGCTTTTCATCTGTCCTTGATTTTGCAGAATGGTCTGGTTTCTGTCATATTTTTATACTGTTGATTTATGCTTATTACTCAGATTTATGCTTATTACTCAAAGTGCCTGTTGCTCTGTGTTTAAGTAGCAATGCTTTAATGACCATAAGGTAAGCTTGTCTGACATCGTAAGATGCAAGTAAGCTTTAAGAAGCATACTGTTAAAGAATTGCCAACATTGAAAGCCTTTCTGTTGTTGCCATGCAGAGAATACTTGACTAGATAATGTATAAGCCTTGGGTATTAAAGGACAGGATTCCATTATTTTAAAAAGCTCATTACACTTGTTGGAGACTTCCAGTCATCTCTACAGACTTTACCTGTAAACTAAACAGAATGCCAATCATGTGTGGTCCATAACCTGTACAGTAATCCTTTAAGCAATGTATCTTGAGCTTGTTTCTTGTTTGCTTTTCATTTTTTACTTTTATCATGTTTTCCCCATGAAACAAGTTGTCAGGCAGCAGGTCTTTTTGGATAAGAAACATTTTTACAAGTGGGGGCATCACATAGATTTCTACTTTCAGCATGTTACTTGGTACTTTAATAAAGCTGAATATATTATAATTAGAACTGCAGTGCAAGGAGAAGTGGTTTGAGTTGAGTGCTTCTGGTTTTTCTTATACTTGATTTTGACTGGCATTCCAGTAATGTATTTAAAAAGTAATTTATTTTTTCATGCCTCACAACCTTTTGTTTCCATCTAGATATTAAGTAAGCTGTCATGCAGCCAATGCATTGAAATATTTTTATTCTTCTACACTTATTTTTGTCTTGATTGGACTTTCATAATGATGGTTTGCCACCCAGGGCAGCGTATTTAATTAAAGTTAGTTTTTTGTGGTTTTGTGCATAGCTCCTCCCCTTTATGGTTGACCACACCCCTTCCCCTTGACCCCACCCATTCAGCTGTCTCCTGCAGCCTCCCTGTGATTTGAAGTCACCAGCTGCCACTGTCTTTTAAGTTTAGCGTTGTCAGGAAATTTGAAAGAGGCAGGTGAGGTAACCGTTTGTGAATTGACATAATTTTGAATTTGTGCACCATCACAAGCAGATTCATGAAAGAAAGCTACAGGACTGGTCTCAAAGCAATTTCTTTGTTTGACAGTAGGAGCATCCTGGAATAAAAAACTGTTATCTACCTGGGAAGAAGGAACTATATCCTTCACTCCTTGAGACAGCATGTGATGAAGAACTGGTGGAAACAAGAGAGGTGGGAAGGAGCCACAAGGTCTCTTGAAAAGACATTCAGAGTTGTTTGTTCTGTCCTTGGTTTTGAGAGGTTTGAGACTTAATTTTGGAACCCCCTTGTCATTTTTTCTTAAATATCCATGTATCTGTATTTTATTGAGACTGATTATTATTTTTTTATGCTAAAAATGGTTGAGGAAATAGAAACTCTCTTGAGAAATTTGGGAAAGGAGGGCTAAAAACATGTTTGAGATTTCCCTGGATCATCTTGCCCTTTTCATAACAGTTTTTGATCACCTCTGCAGTGGACGGTGGAGGGCAAACACTAAATCTCTATCCAAGGAAGAATTTAAGAGCTTATTTTTATCATCATCTTGGAGGGACTGAGTATGCAGCCATGCAAACCTCCTCATAACAGTACCAAGTGCCCATAGCCACAGAAGAAATATCAACATTGCCATACACATACTATAGACAATCCTTGGGATTCAGCAAGCTCTGCACGGTTTGCAGGAATAGTGCATGAGCTGCTGCAGGCAATATGGCCGACGAGCAATCCAGGAACGAGCACCCGGGACATGCACGAGCACTATTACACTATTCCTGCATGGACACCACTGTTATATGCTAATTACCCCATTTGCTAGTGAAAACCATGCAAATGAGGTGAATTAGCAATCCAGGAAGCATTCAGGCATCTGTTCAGGAATAGTGTAACCTGCAGAAATGTATTCGGTTACTAACCGAATACATTTCTGCAGATTACAAAACAGAGGCATTACAGCTCCAAAGAAAGCATGTATTCAATGTAGTAGGAATGCCAATGGCCAAATATATGGCCATTGGCATGGGAAATAGTTGCAAAATTATAGAAAAATAACTTTTATTTTTTTGGGCCGATTTCAGTCATTTAAGCGTAGGGCAGCGGTGTGCAAATGGTATTGGCCTTAAAATATGAAAACAACTTGGAAATAAGCTTTTAAACCCAAATCAGCATTTTGCCATGATAGTCAATGGCATGCATAAGACAACAATACCAGGGAATAGTGGTTGCTAAGGGGAAAGCTCAGTGTGAGTGTGGTAACTATGAATTAGCATTCTGTTTTATGCAAATGAGGGTACTGATAGTGAATCACAGAATTCCTCTCAATGTTAGCTTGCACCCAACCGTGTAAGTGCAGCAACACCATGGTATAAGTATAAGAGGTAAATGACCTCATAAGGGGGAGTGTCATGCATGCTGTAAGCTTATTGGAGCTCTGTGGCCCGTGTTTGCCCTTAGCTAAGCACAGCTGAGGAAGGGGCTGTGTCTGAGGCTGTCTAGCAGTGTTTACATTGCCTAAATGGGTGTGTGCGCTACACACTGGGTTTTAAACAAAAAAAAAGAAAACACAGGAAATAGCAGCTCTGTTCACATCTGAGCACTGGGTGTGAGCGGCATACCTCAGGGCTTACACAGGAAGGCAATGGGAAGGGAAAACATCTGTAGGAAATCAGTCAAGGAGAACTAGCATAGCTGGAAGGTGAAATGTATCAGAATCAGCCAATTACACAGGTAGCAGCCCAGCCCAGCACACTACTATGAATTATGCAAACAACTTTCACTCTGGTTTTTCCCACAAACTCTACACCACTTATGTACACAGACAGGGAAATTTTACCTGACAAAACTAAAACAATGTTAGAGCCTACTGTTGCTCTCATACATCAATATATGGAAGAGACTTGAGGGTGGTGAGGGTGTGAATGTTGATGAACAACCCACAGTGAGGAGGAGGAGAAGAGTGCACAGATCCAGTGTAACCTACCAGGGACTACATGAGCTGGAGATAGTGGAGCGATATAGGGTGGACAGGGACATTTTACAGCAAATTATTGAGTTGAGGTGGCCACGCCTCACACAAAGAACCAACAGAAGAGAACCCATCCCAGTGGATATCAAGGTATGTGTAGGGTTAAGAATACTAGACACAGGTATCTTCCAAAGGCCAACTGGGGATATCATGTGGATATCAAAGGCATCAGCATCCAGGGTACTCCACCAGTTCCTAGATGCCATGTCAGCACATGCCGGAGAGCACATATATTTCCTCAACACCCATGAGGTGTTGACCAGCAATATGCATCTCTTCCACCAAATAGCAGAATACCCTGAGGTAGTGGGTGCTATAGACTGCACATACATACACATCAAAGCCCCACCCAGTGAGCAGGGTAGGTCTACATAAATTGCAAGGGCTTCCCTTCCATCAACTGCCAGGTCATGTGCGATGCCCAGGGCATTATCCTGAATGTGTGTGCTGGCAGCCCTCAAAGCAATTACAACTCCCACATCTGGAATATGACACAGCTGTACCAGAAGTTTACCAGTGGGGACATCCCATATGGCCAACTAGTGGGGAATGCTGGTTACGCCCTGGATCTGTGGCCGATGACGCCCATCAGAAATGCACACACACCCAAACAAGAACTCCATAATGAGGCACACACATAAAATAAGAATCATTATAGAACATGTGTTTGGGATGCTCAAGACATGGTTCTGCTGCCCGGGCATAACCAGTGGAGCCTTGCAGTAATCTCCAGCTGCATGTACACAAATGTTCTTTGTATGTGCCATGCTACACAATATGATCCTGCAGAAATAGTTGCAACAGGAACAACACAGGGCAAGGTTACAAAACCCCTCACCATTGCCAAGGCCATCACAGGTACAGAGGGACTCGGAGGAAGAACAACATGAGCCTGCCCATGTAGGCATAAGAAGGCATGCCCAGTATGCCCAGGCTTTGGCAAAGAGGCAACGCATAGCACATAAACTGACATGCTAGGGACCTAGGGAATGACACCTCTCTCTGACTCACACATACAGTAAAAGGGATGTCAAACATGACACTACCTTTGCTTTACCATGTATAGGGAGTGTACTATGTGCATCCGACATAGTCAGCCCTCCAGCACACCATCCTCAATACTGGCACAACCACAAGGTAAGTCATTCTTCCTATCAATTGCTGAATGGAGTAGTATGTTCTGCTAGTTGGATCTATGGTATGGATGTGAGCATGCAAGGGAATCGGGTGGCTGAATGGGATAGCAGCAGATAGTGGACACCTATATGGGCAGCATGAAATCCATAACAAATACTGGTGTCAACAAATTAGGCAGTACTAGACAAGGTGACAGATCCCACTGCAGTACATATGGTTGCCCAAATGTGTGTCCCTAGGACACACATATGCATGTCAGTGAGGCTCACATACCCACCAGCCTCAGCCAGCAGGACAGGTGTAGATGACCATAAAGAAAGACTGTGCTAAGGCCTCCAATTGATGGCAATGGTGAACAGCCCCCCTCCAGACCTACAGAGACAGACAACAACAGGTCTGGCAGTTGTATGTTAGTTCTGAAGGGTAAGATGTCTAAAACTGAAATGTAGGTCAATAAAACCTAAGATCTGTACTCTACTGTTATGCCTCTAGTCTGTATGATAGGTCAGAATACAAAATAAAACGGAAGCCAACAGATTACCTGAAATACCAGTACAGTTATAGCAAATGTTTACAGTTGTCAGGTGTGCCCCCCACAATCCTATGTAGAAATGCAGTAACATGTACATGTGGGTTTAATAACAGTGGAGCACAGATTACCTGAGTTGGCCCAATTTAGAGGATAGATTGTTGCATGTGTACAATATGCAGAAGTCCATGTGTTAGGTTGTTGTGTGTTCAATATTGTCTGGAAGTGGTCAGAATGTAGGCATGGAGGGTTGTGTCTTTGTGGCCTATGGCCAGTACTGTTGATGACAGGACTATGTTCCAACAACTGCAGTGCCAAAAACAATGCATCTCAGCAATACCCATCTCAGCAGTCATCCATAATCACTGTCCAAATGTCAATATCTGTCAACGTCTGAAAGATGGACATGCCATGAATGTGGGCCCAGACATACAGACAGCACACTGGTGGAAGTACCCTAGACAGAGTACATAAAATGTAACTGTCAGCTGCACACACCTTTGAATTGTACATACAGGTTAGCAGCATATTAGTTTTCCTTGTAGTATGGAATACTGATGTAGTCTGGCCAGTCAGTGACATACCACAAAAGGCACAGTTATGAAGTAATGAGAGACTGCCTATGTCCCCACACAAGGCATCATAAGGGGAATGTCCCAGGTATATCTGTGGGTCAGCTGCAAGAAGCTTCCATATCACACATGCACTCAGCTCCCCCCTCCATCAGCCACAGGTTTAATACAGGTCATATCCCTGCTGCTGGGAATGAGTACAGTATAACCCCACTTCTGTATGGGAATACCCACAGAATGCAACATGCTGAAGTGGTGCCCCATGCAGGTGAGTTCCTAGCTGTAAACAGCACCCTGCCAGCATCCAGACCAATGGATTAATATGGACAGGAACTATTGCCATTAACACCTCACACACTTACCCTCTCACCCAAGGGAAATCCATTGGCTCACAGCCTGGGAATGTAGGAGTGACAGAATGCACTGGCCTGCTACAGATGGCCTGCATCAATGCCAAATGCCCTACAGTCCTTGGTCAAAGGCATGTGCCTCACCCATACTGCCAATGTAGGTTAGCTCATGAGGTTCCAACTAACAACATAACACAGTCAACAGAATGCAAATGCAAGGCCATGTTGACAAATCCCAGTAGCATGCCCACCATGTGCTACTGCATGAACTGTGGACCCACCCATAAATACTGCTGGGATAAAGGGACAACTATAGGGATACTTCTCAGATATCACTTGCATAATGTTAGGAAGAGGATTGAATAACAGAGTGGGAGGGTGTAGAAGCATGGACATCATGGAGTGTGTGAAGTGAAACTCTGATGTATGTCCATACTACCCCTGTCTGCAAAACTAGTAATGGGTGCCTACAAGGTTTACCTTTGAAATGTTGAAAATCATGTTGTCAAACGGCCCGTTGGGCGAGCCGAAATGCCGAATTCTGGATGTTGAAAGTCACTGAAGTTCGAAACTCAAATCGAACAGTAGATTCACTGAGCTTTGAACTCCAATGTTGAACACACAATGTAAAGCAGGTGGCAAGCCCCCCTGCACCCTCACACCCCCTTACTTTAATAGTCTAACTCCGAGATCACACTACAGTGGGGAAAGGGTCCATTTTCCAATCCCCAGTATAGTGCAATCCACACCCAAAATGCCGAATCTGCAATGCACAAATGTCACTGTGCCTTCGCCCATTGCACATCCGATGCATTTTTTTCAACTATGCAAAATCTGGAAAACGTTTTTTGGTCTTTTTACTTTCACACATGTGCATTACGCACATGTGAAGGTAAATCGGCTACAAACTTGTTTGTAAACCACAATATGAAGGGAAAATGACCAGATATATGACCCCTGCCTGGGTAACCTGAGTGAATCTGTACAGCTGAGAGGTATGGTCACAGCAGGATATGGCCATTCTGTTAGGTCAATATATGTACAAGCAGGGGATCCTCAGTTACCACAGTACCAAGGTGCTGGACCATTTACATAGACCCATCAGCAAGTGTCTTCAGCTACCCCTTCAGAATGGCATGAGTGTGCAAGAATATGTAGGCTGTAGACCACAATACTGGACACAGCTACATTCATCTTGTATTTCCCAAGAAATAACTGTGAGCAAATAAGTATATATGTCAGTAGTTGATGACATAATACATCACAGTGTAAAACAGTACATATGTCTGAATATCTCTGCTAACACCAAGCATGTAACACAAGCAGCACAGACACAATAGTTACAGTATCTCATTATCTGTTGTCCATTGTGACTCTATATTGTCATCATATCTACAGATATCCTGCAGAAACAGGTTGCTAGCTGTAGGTGTAGAACACCAAATCTTGGACTGGAGTATAACTTAACTGGAATGGATTCACACACTCAATAAAGAAGTGGGCATGCTCCTACACTTAGAGAAATTAAGCCCATGTCTGACAACACAGTGGACTATACATATCTGTCAGTCGCAGATGTCTGTGCACACACACCACATTGTACACCATTCATGCTTTGCACACACATTGGATAGGAATACTCACACATATCCAAGGCCTACACACTATAATATGTCAAACATACACATACAGAGATGTGGGGAACAGAGAGACAGACAGTGACAGAGAGATTTCCATCATGAGGGCTGTCCCACCCACCACACATCCAATTGGCCAATATCACATGATGTGCTGATGTCAATCACTGTAGACATTGCTTTTGGCAGCCCTAAGCCCTATTTTGTCTGTGGTGCTTGTGATAACTGTGTAACACAATAGTACAAATCAGTATTCATCTAGCATTTGTATACCCAGTCCTATCAAATGTAAAGTTGTGTGCGACTGAGTGTGTGTGTGTGTTTCCAGAGGAATGGTTTATGGCCCATTCACACACACTGCACTTTCCATTGCCCATGTTATCACTCTTGTTGATGTCAGTCATCTTGAAATAACCCTCTGGACAAATCTCAGCCCCATAAGCTGCATGGGGCTTGTGATATGTGTGTAATACTGTAGTGTAGAAAACTAATTATGTAGGAGTTCTAATCTCAAACATGGCAATTGTGAAACTGTGTGTGAGGCAATGAATGATTTTGAGACCAATCACAGTACTTCACCTCCCCATTGTCCTACTTTAGCATTCCTGCTGATGTCAGTCACCTTGAAATAACCCTTTGGAAAAAAGCCATCCCTATAAACTCCATGGCACTTGTGATAAGTATGCAGTACTATAGTGTAGAATACTAGTTAGGTAAGAGTTCAAATCCCCGAGATGGCAACTGTGGAACTCTGTGTGTATATAGAGATTAATGATTTTGTGGCCAATCGCAATCACTACACCTCCCATTAACCTACTTTAGCAAGCCTGCTGATGCTGATATCAGTCACCTTGAAATAACCCTTTGAACAAATGCCAGCCCCATAAGCTCTGTGGCGCTTGCGTGATAACTGCATAATACTATAGTGTAGCATACTAGTTTGGTAGGAATTCTAATCCCTGATATGGCAACTGTGAAACTGTGTGTGTTTGTGTGAAAGAGAATGTGTGTGTCTTTGATGATAACTGATTTTATGGACATTCACACTTACTACTCTCCCCTTATCCCTCTTTATCACTGCTGCTGATGTTAGTCACCTTCAAAGATTCCTGTGAAGAATGCTCCAACATGTAAGCTCAAGGTGCATGTCATAAATGTGGAACGATGTAGTAGCAGTAACCACATAGGTATCGGTTTGAATCTCATTCATGGCAAGTGCGTGTGTGTGTACATATGTATATCTCTACCTAAAGGATTTTTGCCCCATTTATACCCAGTACACATCTCAGAGCCTGACTTTAGCAGTCCTGCAGATATCATCCACCTTAGAAGTACCTGTTGCTAACCCTAAACCATGTCAGGTCAGTGGGGGCATGTGGTAAATGCATAACCATAATGGTCCATAAAGATTGTTAGATAGAGATTTGAACCTCTCCCCTGACAAATGTAAATATGTGGATAGGGTAAAATCATTTTTGGGATCTCTCACCCACTACATCACCCAATGCCAGTATTTACAAGGGCTGTTGATGTTCCTCACCTTAGAAATACCTTGGGACAACATATATCCTATAAGCTCTGTGGTGCATGCAATAAATGTGGTACATTATAGTAGCAATACATAGCAAGATAGGGGTTTGAATCTCAATATTGGCAAGCATGTGTGTCTGTCATCAATATCCTGTGTGGAGGTTGCTGTGATTGTGTAATAACAGGATTCATTGTGGGGTGGATTTTGCTAAATTATTATGTTGTGGACCTAGTATATGTCACAATGTCCACCTTACAAGGACAACAGATGTCAAATACCGGAGAGGTTGGTGTAGACAATCCATAACCCTACATGTGACATTATGGATTGGTGAACAATATAGGCAACTCTTCTATTACTCAAAGAACAGTCTCCACCCATGTCTCATACACAAATACACTTGGCTAGCCAACAACCACTACACTGGTAGCTCCCTGCATATTGCCTCACAGATAGCAACCATGATGTGATTGCAGTGGACTACATGCCTGTTGACAACAACAGTGCCACTGACATCAGAAAGTACTTTGATGTGTTACATCTCCTGACTGAGCGTGTGTTATCCAGCAAGTAAATGGACATAGTACCCTGTTCCATCCCTGTAGTAGGCAAATAAAAGCTTACATTGGCCCTATTGCTATGTTCCCCACTGGACACCTGCAAAAACTGTAGAGTCTGCAAACATAACCTACAAAGGGAATACCATGCCTTATACACATGCCCTGTATGGACAGACACCACTAACTCCAATGAATACCTGTATCATGCTCTCAATGTAGGAGCAAGCACGATCTCAGTTACATAGCCAGGTCTCACCAAATGAGGTCAGGAATACTACATTAGAAGATAACAATCTGTCCACCCAACATGCCCCAGAGACCTCAAGTACACTTCCACATGTCAAAGAACATGCGGATGAGACATGTGCACAATCTAGACACTGTCCATGTTATGGAATATAGATCACATACATAGGAAGCAGTGCACATCACTAGCCACCCACAATAGTAACCCGGATGAGTAGATGGTGAATACAATACCCAGCCTGAGGACCACTCCAGGTACTACACCTTGAGCTACACTGGGGATTATTGTCATTTGGCCTGATGCCAAGGTATTCCCTTTGCCTAGCCTTGTACAGCCTTTAGGCCCATTCACCTACTACACACCTGTGAAGCAATGAATTTATGCATTGCAGTACTGGCAAGTGTGTGTGTGTGTGTGTGTGTGTGTGTGTGTGTGTGTGTGTGTGTGTGTGTGTGTGTGTGTGTGTGTGTGTGTGTGTGTGTGTGTGTGTGTGTGTGTGTGTGTGTGTGTGTGTGTGTGTGTGTGTGTGTGTGTGTGGAGATGAATGATTTTGAAGCCATTCAAACTCACTACACCTCCCATTGCCCTACTTTAGCATGCCTGCTGATGTCCATTCACCTTGAAATAACCCTTTGGCCATGCTTCAGCTCTATGTGCTCTGTGGCACTTGTGATAACTGCATAGTACTGTAGTGTAGCAAACTAGTTAGGTACAAATTCTAATCCTGATCCTGCCAGCTGTGATAATGTGTGTGTTTCTCTGAGAGAGAGAGTGTGTGTGTGTGTGTGTGTGTGTGTCTTCGTTGACACCTGATTTTGTGGACATTCACACTTACAACACTTCCCTTATCCCTCCTTTAGCACTGTTGCTGATGTCACTCACCTTCAAAGATACCTTTGGACAGCTCTCCAATAGATAAGCTCCATAGTGTGTGCAATAACTGCGTTACACTGTAATAGCAATGCATAGTCAGCTAGGGGGTTATAGCTCAGTACTGGTAAGTGTGTGTTTGTGTGTGTCATCAGTATCATGTGTGGATGTTGGGGTGATTGTGTAATGACAGGATCCATTGCAGTGTTGGTTTTGCTACACCATTATATAGAGGACTTATATGCCCCAATGTCCACATTACAAGACCAACAGTTTTCAAACAGTGGAGAGATTGTTGTAAACAATACTCAGCCATAAATGTGTACAGCCATGTGCAATTACTATGTGACACTATGGATTCATAAACAATATAAGCAACCGTTATAATACCCAGATGCCACTCTCCACCTACGGCTCATACACAAACACACTTGGCTCTTACTGTCTTACTCCCTTCCTTTATTAATTTGTCTCTGTCTCTCTCTCTCTCTTTCTCTCTCTCTCTCTCTCTCTCCCCCTCCCTGGTAGATGTGGAAAAATACATCTGTTTAGCATAGGTAACAGCTTGAGTTTTGTAAGTAATGATCATGATCAGCTGATGGCCAGTGCACAAATTGCAGTCCTCCACTTGCTAATTGCATGTGGAACAGCTGTGGTATCATTCCTATAGCCAATTGCATGGAAACACACTCCTATCACTAAGCACTTCATGTGGGTGTAGGCCCTTTTCCTTCACTGTGAGCAGGACTTCATGTGGGTGTCTGACAAACAACATCACAGAGAGTAGTTGGAAATGCCTCTTACAACATACACTGTGGAGACAGGCCAACAAACAGGAGGGGGATTGCTCCAGACATGGGGACAGAATGTAAGTTTTGCTGTTCTACATTTGAAGTAATGTTGGTTTAACAGGGTTTGTGTGGATATGGCTGTTCTACATGATTTAAAGTCTGGAATGATAGTGTTATGTGGTTGAGGAAACTCTCAACTGTAGGGCTATCTGCAGACTGGCCAGAGTTTGGAGTCTTAGATGTGGTGTGTTACTCACACATTTCCTATCTTTAGAAATGCAGTAGAATACTCTGATGATTCCAGTCAGTACATGGTGACATCCATGTGAGTTACTGGCTTCATATCCCTCAGAAGAGATATATTGCAACAAACCTGTTACACCAGGAATTTTCTCAGTTTATCACAGCAATATGTCAATATTGGCTCTGTGTTTGTGACTCTGTCCCCAACTCCGTCACCCTTTGTCCATATGTAATGCAGTAAGAGGTGCATATGTGCAGTATATCATTATTTACTGACATCCAAAAGGAAAAAGAAAACTGGAAACACTAAAACAACAAATATTTAATCCAAATTCAAGTTCACAAGTAAAAGTTCAACTGGAAAAGAAAAAGCAGCAAATGCACTGTGTGGAAAATTCTGTCTCTGTGTCTTGGGAATTCACCTCTATTCAATGCTCATAACAATCCACAACACCTTCAATGAAACCAAGTAGAAGTGAACAAAAGTTTATTGTAATGCCAACAAACAAAGAATGGTTAAGAGCTTTCACTTGAATAAAACCAGCTTCCTCAGAACACCATAGCTTGCATCACAGTTGTTTAAATAACATTTTTGGTGCCAAATTTCAGTTTGAAATTTTAAAGCTGTACACACATCCTATAACCATTGTTCTCTATTCATAAAATATTAAATAATATTCATATTATTTCTAAAACAATGTTATATATAATATGTGTTAATGAACACGTTAAAAAACTGAAAGAATGTTAACAAAAACATTTAGATCATATCATAACATGTTTGAAAACATATTACAGTGTACCTTATAGATAGTTCATTTTAAGACAATAGTGGTTTGACAGATACAGTGTTATTTAAACCTGGTATAGTGGAAGCATCCATATATATTTGCCACCAAAATTCTTTATATAACAATAAATTGTTAAAATCACCCCCTCTATTATTGGTGTGCACAATGTCCACTATACCAAAATTAAAATAATGTTTGTCACCATATTGTTTAATATTGGAAAATAAACGATAACAAACTGAAAAAAATATCCAGGAGTAGCCACCAAACCACAATACAGAAGCCAAAAAGATATTTTATTGAAGACAAAAGCTCAAATCAAATAAACTGTGAAGCGCTTTTCATTTGATCTATGTCAAACTTCTTCAGACAAACAGCAGCAATGATGTCATTTCCTTATATAATTTCAAATTGTCAGCTGATAAACAATCTAATAATGTAATTTCCTTTTCATTGCTGCTGTTTGTCTGAAGAAGTTTGACATAGATCAAACAAAAAGCGCTTCACAGTTTATTTGATTTGAGCTTTTGTCTTCAATAAAATATCTTTTTGGCTTCTGCATTGTGGTTTGGTGGCTACTCCTGGATATTTTCTTCATATTGTTTAATATGTTTGTACAAAGCATTTTTTTCATCCTTCCTTCTTTTTCAACTTCAAGGCTTCTTCAGGCGAAATAAATAATATCATACCATATTTACTTGGTTAATTGGCTCCTCGTAAAGGGACACCTGCTGGAATCCTCTTTCACCACCCTGCTCACTAGACTCTGCATCTTTGTTCTTGGATTCGGCATGGGCAGGGATTGATTGAGGAGAAGCGTAAAATCCACTGGATCCAAAGCATTCATCCGTACAGCATCCACACAAATGTTATGTTATAAGGAGCAACCCAAGGAATGTTTTAAGGTAGGAAATGTGAAACATGGTACATTTAAATGTAGGAATTGTGTTTACTGTAAGCATATGTTCACAGAGAAATCCATTACACATCCCATGACAGGTAGAGTTTGTTTTACTTGCATATGGGAATTGCAACACAAACAATTTAATATATTTAGCTAAGTGTGAAATCTGTGATGCCTTTTATGTGGGTATGACAAACAGGGCATTTAAAGAGCTTATAGCCTGCCATATCAGTGATATTAGACATAGAGTAGTTACAAATGCTCTTAGTAAACACATTATAGAGAAAGGTGATCAACATAGTTTTAAGTTTATGATTTTAAAAATAATTTATAGACCATTGCGGGCTGGGAATATAAACTGAAAATGAAGAGATGGGATGGATTTTAAGAATGAGAGCATTTGTACCACCTGGTCTAAATGACAGTTTTACATTAAAGCCTTATTTAAATATGCTGCATCAGAAGGTGTAATTAGAGTCATGTGACTTTTTAAAATGTATTTAAGTTATGTTGTTTAATTGATAGTATTTATTTCCCCTGAAGAAGCCTTGAAGGTGAAAGTGTTTACTTGCAAACTTGAATTTGGATTAAATATTTGTTGTTTTAGAGTGTTTCCAGTTTTCTTTTTCTTTTTGGATTTGATTTTGTGACTGAGAACTGGTTAACTGCCTCACAGCAGTTTTTTGGATACTATTATTTACTGACATCATACCTGATAACAAGCCAGTGAGATATCACACTGCTAGACATGTTATGTATAGTAAGCCTTATATTTGAGGATAAAACCTGGACATTCTGTTGTAGTCTGTACATTAGTGAGGTCTGTGTACGTATGGTGATTGTTGACAGAGTGTCAGTATTGTGAAGCAGTGTATTGTGAATATGTTACTTGGCCTGTGTACAGACTGTGGTAGATGTCAGTGTTGTTGGTCCTGTTCTATCTGATGTTGCATGCTGCTCCAGTTTCTGGTACCCTAGCAGCATATATGTTTGTAGAGCCAGACTGAGACATGTCCCATACCACAGTCAGGCATCAGTCTACACTATGTATTGGGCCAGTATATGTAGGATTAGTGTGTGAGTGGCAAATATGAGGATGGTTTTGTTCACACATGGAATATACTGTACTATTAATTAGTGACATAATGTGACTGTGACTGTGTTGAGATTGGTTGTGGGTATGCACTTTCACACTGGTGTCTGTTACTCCATGCTGTTACATGCCTGTAATTTGCAAGTACATGCGTATTCCCCCATAGGAAACTTGGGTCAGTGTTGTGGCAGTCTGACTGTAGTTTACACAGTGCTTTGTGACATGCCTAGCAGCTCAGTATATTTACCTAATGTGATGTTATGTCTAGATATTTGTCAGATGTACTGTTGCCAGGCCACCATATGTGTTGTGTATTTCTGAAAAAACAGTGGGATGCTGTGAAGATTTATGTCACTAACTAGTGGGAACTATGTGGGCTTGGGACCTCTGCTCCTCCAATTAATGTGTTAGGACAGACAACAGAGTGTGAATGCATCAACTGTGTGAGCTTATCTATTCCAGTATTTGTGTGATATCCACATTTTCATGGCTGTAAACATCCCCTTTGTCAGGCTTGGTCCACACGTCTTGCACTAAGGAGTTCTGTGTATACCTCTGGACTGAACAGATTGTGTCAGATTGTCCACGTGTATTGGTCATATTTCTGCTGTATTCCACAGGATTATTACTTTGATTTGTGTGGTACTTCACTATGATGATCTTATGATGTCTGTCAGTAACTGATTGCATACATGTCAGTATCAGAAGTGACTTCCTACACAACATGTCTGTTGACACAGCCCCTGTTTCTGTAGCAACATTCTACATTTATACTTGCAATACTTACATTACATTCCCTTGCACTAAGAGGTTGTGACTTATGGTGCTGAGGTATGACTCCCCTACATGTCATGTGTTTATGTACACACACACGTATATATATATATATATATATATATATATATATATATATATATATATATATATATATGTGTGTGTGTATATATATATATATATATATATATCCTTGTTATGTGTAAACATGAGTGTTGTATATACCTTCCCAGATGTATCCCACCATATTTATCTGATATGTGTATATTTAGATATAAACCATGACTGATTCAACACTATTTTCACTTACAAGTACTAAGCAATTGTAGTAGTCAAAGCAGTTGTTCACTACTATTCAGTATATTTAGTGAATGATATATTTGAAAAAAAACAAGAAGCATCATCGCAGGTCAGATGGCTTAGTGGTTAACTGTTGTGATTATAGTGTACAGGGTCATGGGTTCAAGTTCTGCAGTGGCTGGTTATTTTGTTGCTAGGTAGAACAAGGACTGTTGGATACAGAGTGGGTAAGGCAGTTTTGAGTAGATTTAAGTGGGTTTGCACCCATTTGCGCAACAGTAAGCAGCGCTAATGTACGGTTAAGTGAATAATCTCTTACACCATGTAGGCTTTGCTTAGCAGTGTGCAAATGTGCTTAGCATTTACATTTAAGCAATGCTTAGCCCAGATAACCAGTGATCAAATTCCAGTCTGATCAAATAGCAGGGTAATGACATCTTTAATAAGTGCATTTAATTCTATGTACATAAAATGCTTCTATGTGCTGTCATTACAGTAGCATGGGGTCTGAGTACACTGTATGGGACACCTGAGTCTACATGGCTAGTACACAATATTTTATTTTTGTATGTGTTTCATACATGGGTAGTATCCCAGGTTATATGCAGTCACACTTACATGTATTATATCATTATGTTACTATGTTTAACAGTGCTTTTCCAAGTAAGCATAGATTGCAGATTGTAGCACTGGAACCATACACCCCTGCATGCAAAGGCAATCATGTTCTTGGTGTGTGAGCAGTATGTTACTAATTATCTGTTGCTGCATATTGATCTGATATGTGGATATTAACTGTAGACTACTATGTGTTTAGGACATGTCATTGAGGGCTGCTGTCATTTACTGATGGCATACCTATCAGTGTCAAACATCTATCTGTCAAAACATTTATCCTAATGCATAACCTGTTGGCTAGCTGATTTCTGTCTGTCCTTTGTACAGATGTGCAGATATCAGGTATTCATCTTGGATGCTTACAGCCAATCTATGATTGAGTGATACTGACATGTCTGCCCAGCTGTGTTATGAATGCCACAGCTAGGAGACCCCACCGTGTATGTACCACATGCCATGGACACCTCAACCAGACTACCACAGTCAACAGAACATGCTTGGGTACAGGTCTCTAACCTAGACACTGACCATGTTATGTAATATATGTTGCATACATGTCAATTGTAGCACCTCTCTGGCAATCTGCAAGAGAAAACCAGATGATTGGATGTTGAATTTAACTGCCACCCTGGGGATCTCTCAAGTGGCATCGGTTGATAGATGGCCTGCTGACAAATGTCAGGTAACATGATACCAGTGTATTCACATGCCCTACTCTTCTCATCTCTCCATGGACATTAGCCTGGTACACACCTAGGAACATCTGCACCTATGGACCTCAGTACTGACAACTGTATCAGTGTGCATTACTGAGAATAACAGTGTCTGCGTGTTTTTAAACTTGTAGTTGACAATACCCTAAGAGCCTTCTCACCCACTACACCCCCATTGCCATATTTAGAAATGGCTGATGCTGTAATTAACAATAAATGTACTTTGTTACACTCTTCACCCTATGGGCTACCTGGAGCTTGCAGTACCAGCATAACACTGTTCTACAAATGGGTAGATAGGTGTGGGTTACCCTCTGAGTCCTGGCAAGTGTGTGTATGAGTGTGTATATTTGTAGGAGACAGCATTCTGAGGCCACATTCTTCAAATACAATAAACCTTGCCATACATTATAAAGGATAGTGATGCTGCTGACATTACGAGAACCATGACAAACCCTCGCCCTACTATCCCTGTGGCATGTGCAATAAATGCATGTCCCTGTAGCAGCACAGATTAGATAGATAAGGGGTTGTATTGCAGTCCTGGTAAATGTGTGATTGTGGGTATGTCAGAGCATTATCATGGGTTTCAGTAAGTACAATATCCAATGTGGGGTGTGGGTGTTGGGTGTATTGTCTTTACTCCATGGTACCCCCAGTTCATGTCCCAAGGTCCACTGTATGAGGACTGCTGTCGCCATCAACCATACATGTAACTGATTACACTATAGAGCACAATGATGCATATGCTGTGTGCAAATTCTCGGCAACAGAATGGACTCACTGACAAGGTAATTAACACTGTTATACCCAGCTCTCTTAGATATGACTATGACTGTTATGTGTTTGTCAATGTGTTTATGACAGTATGTCATACTATGTATTGTTCATTAACACCCAGTACATCTCCCATTACCATAATGTACAAGGACTGGTGATGTTCTTCACTTAACAACTGTGTTAGAAACAGTATTTAGAACATACCTAGAGCCTGTTTATTGCATTGTTTGTGTTGCACTTAATTTAAAATGTTTTTTTCTTAAAATTGCGTTTTACCTGCCTCTGACCTAGCACGCACGTGTTGGGGTCATTTATTGCACTGCTCTGACTAGTTTCCTACTTGTGTGTCTCTGCTATCCTTAAACAAAAACAAAAAACAAAAAAAAATTGCTATTTTCCAACTTTATACAATTTAAAAAAAAAGTTCAGTTACAGAATTGCTGTTCTGAACTGTTTGTAAGTTTCTTGGAGTCCAGTGCTTACTTGAGCTAAAGGGAAGTCTCTGTGTTCACCAGTGGCAGTGGTTAACACTGAGCAGCCTGCCTGTTCCTGTAGGAGTGGTTACTGCCTAGAAACTGTAGTTTTATTGGCCATTTTGGGTCAATTCCAAACTCCTTGATCTCTCTCTCTTAAAACCCTGCAACTCTCTTTTTGCGCGGTCTTGCGCACAGAGCAGCATCAGGCAGTGCCGGTTAGCTGGGGTGTACTATTCCTGGCTCCACAAAGTCTGCACTGCAAATTTTCCCTTAGAACTAGGCAAACCTCAACTCAAGTGCTTCAGATCAACTGCTCTTATTGCAGCACTTGCATAACCCAAATAAGCACTTGTCCAAATCTCCTAGACAGCACTATTATAATACAGCATAAGACCCTCAATTGTCCACAAGACAAGTGAAATTTACTTTTCCAAGCATGTCCAGACGTCAGCTTCAGGTGTACTCTCCAGTTCATCTGGTGTAATTGGGCATCCTGAGGCAATGTCACAACTGCCTCATGTATACAGACAACCCTCTCCTCTTACCTCTAGACACAAACACTTGTGATAGATGCAAATACACAGCCAGACTGGAAGCTAAGTGCTCTCAACCCATGACTGTAACAGACAGTCAGTCAAGAGGAGAAGAGACATACTAGCATCACACAACCAGTCACACATGGATCTAAAAAACAAGCACCGGCAAAACATACACATAAATACACAAAAACATATTCGGAGGCACTAGGTACCAATCTGAAAAAGAAACAGGTCCCTCCAAAGCAGACAAGCAAGCAACCTGCACCTCCAAACACAAGCCAGAAAACACATAATTCATCTCAGCAGTGTGCCTCATGACAACCCCTAAGGCAAAACACCATACCCAACACGCTAGTAATAGGAGACTCTATAGTAAGGCACACAGATGTTCCACTCACCAGGATGAACAAGGAGAAGGTTACTGTCAGCTGCCTGTCAGGTGCTAGGATCTGCCACATAACAGAGGCACTTATGTCACACCAGAACAAGTACAAGTATGATGCTGTCATTGTACATGTTGGTGTGAATGATCTAAGATGTACCTCCCTGGACTACATGAAAAGAGACATTGAGGAGCTCTCTGATCATGTAGCCCAAGCTGGTATGACCCTGACCTTGAGTAGCATACTACCTTCACCTAGAATGATACCACAATACAAAGACAAAATGATCAATTTCAACAATTGGCTAAGCTTCTGGTGTCATTCTAAGGGGATCCAGTGTCTGTCTGCCTGGGATGACATAATAGAAAAGCCTCGCTGTTTCGCCAGAGATGGTTTGCACCTGTCACCCCTAGGCTTTCGAATACTGGCCAAGGCTCTTGCCGTCCCCATAGTGCCTTTTTTAGGCAAGGCTGAAAGGACAAACCAACCACCGTAACCATCACAGGTAACCAAAAACTAAGGGTAATGCTACTCAACGCCAGAAGTCTCAACCTCAAAATGCACGCACTCCAGGCACTCTTCAGTATGGAGAAAATTGATGTTTGGGCAGTGACAGAAACCTGGTTCAAGGCTCCAGAGAGCACCCCAGCACTACCAGGTTACAATTCATATCATACCTTCCTGCCTCAGTTACCGGATCGCAGTAGAAAGGGTGGAGGTGTATCCATATTCATCAAGGATACCCACATCTCCAGGTTAGTGGTGCAGCATGATGCCCCAGAGATCATCCATGTGCAACTATCAGTAGGCAAAACCACATTTCAAGTCATAGCCTGTTATACATCACCCACCATGTCCCAAGATGCTCACTCAGCATTCCTTGAGGCATTGGAAAATATAAAGGTCCTACCCAACACCATCATTTTGGGTGATTTCAACTACCCTGGTATAGACTGGGTGAACTACCAAAGTTCTAACTCCTATGCCCAGTGGTTCATAGAATTTATAAATTCAAATGCCCTTGAACAACTGGCATGTTCTCCCACTAGAGGGGACAACACATTGGATTTAGTCATCACAAATATGGGCGCCCATTGTACCACACCCGTTATCACTCCCTCTCTGGTCAGATCAGACCACAAACTGATAACCCTGGACATCCTCACCCCTCCACCTCCCCCAGTCAAAGAAACCATTGTAAACAACCTTTCCAAAGCAAACTTCAAACTACTTGCATCAGAAGTGGAAAGCTTCACTATTCCCTTGCAGAAGGATAATGATATCCAGGATGCAGAATCCTACACCAAAGCACTTTATATACATCTTCAGGATTGCATGGACCGTGCTATCCCAAATAAAACCAAGACTCCTTCCTCAAGCAAGAAGAAACCAGTCTGATGGACCCCGACCATAAGCAAACTATACAATAAAAGGAGGAGACTTATACAAAAAAAGGCAAAATCTCAAGTAGAAAAATCATCCCTGATCAGCATTAGTAAGAAATTGGGGGCCTTCATTATGTCAACTAAAGCCAATTTCGAAAAGAAAGCTGCCAAGGATGCCAAGGATAACCATAAGGCCTTCTATGGTTACATCAAAAACCTAAATGGCAATGCTCAGGTCTGTTCTGAGCTAGTACAAAATGGAACAAAATACACTGAACCCACTGACATTGCCAACATCTTGGCTGACAGGTTCAGTGCAAAGTGTCCCCCCCCCCCCTCACCACCTGCAGGGCCTATTACTATTCCAGCAGATTGTGTAACTCCAATTATTATGTTGAGACATTGGTTAATAAGGCTCTAGCTAAAGCTAAAATCACTGCCTCCATGGGACCAGATGGCGTCCCGGGCTGTGTCATACGCAAGCTCCAAAATGAATTAACCCTGCATCTGAATACCCTGTTCAGTCTCAGCCTCTCGACAGGATATGTGCCCATAGAATGGTGCACAGCAACAGTGGTTCTGCTGCACAAGGGTGGGCCCACAACCGACCCTGGGAACTAGTGACCAATAAGCCTGACCAGTCTGATCTGTAAGGCAATGGAGTGAATCATTTTGGAACTCATAAATGGAGAGATTGGGAACCTCCAAACACTTGACCCCACACAGTTCAGCTTCATCAAGGGCAGATCATGCCTCCTGAACCTGGTGGACTTCTTTGAGACAGTTACTCAGGCTATGGATAAGGGAAAGGAGGTACACATGACTTACCTTGACCTTGCTAAAGCATTTGACACCATTCCCCATTTGGGTTTTATTGATAAACTCACCAACTTGGGAATAAACCCATACGTCACAAGATGGATCGCAAACTGGCTCTCAGACAGATCCCACAAAGTAAGAGTAGCGGGATCTATGTCCGAATCCAGACTAGTAACAAGCGGTGTGCCTCAGAGCTCTGTCCTGGGGCCCCTCCTGTTTGGCATATACTTCCAGAAGTACAGGCAAGCACTGAAGGGCTGTGGCTGACCAAGTTTACAGATGACTGCAAACTGGGTGCTATAATAGAGTCTCTGGCTGACATGGATATCCTCCAGAAGGGCCTTAATGAAACTGATGCATGGTGTCAAAGCCATGGTCTCAAGCTAAATGCTAAAAAATGAGTAGTAATCCTCTTTGGAAAAAACAGAGTACCCACGAACTACCACATAGGAGGTAACCCCCTGAAATCTGAAGAAGTAATAAGGGATCTAGGGACCCAAGTAGATAGTCAGCTTTCCTTTGAGAACCATGTTGCCAAGGTGGTTAGAAAATCCTTCTATGTGATCCATCTGATCACGAAAGGGTTCGCATCAAGATCTAAGGATGTAGTGGTGCCCCTCTACTCTTCCCTCATCAAACCCATTATTGAGTACAATGCACCAATTTGAATGTACCTGGCCAGGCATCTCCAGCAGTTGGAGAGACCACAGAGGTACCTCACTAAGAGGATTACTGGCCTCAAACAGTTGCCCTATGCAGCATGATTGAAAAAACTAAGGCTTTTCTCTGTTGCATACTGCCTTCTCAGAGGCGATCTCTGTCTAACATACAGAGCCATGTCCAACCCAGAACTGTTGAACATGCTCCATCTTAGCAAAACCAAATCTACTCGAGCTACACGTTCTAGGGATATAAGCCTCTGCACAACAATGAATAGAACATGCTGGAGGGATAGATTCCCTTCGCAAAGACTTCACTTGCTATGGAACAAGGTCCCGATCTACATAAGACAGAGCCCCTCACTATCACTCTTCAAGAGGAACCTTGACGAGTGGATGGGTAACAGAATGTTCACACCAGGGATCATACCAACAGCTCTACTAGATAGGGGCCAAGGGTACTAGCTGCTAGATCAAGGGCCTAGGGAACTAACCAAAGGGGCGGTGAATACTGTACAATGTGGCTGGGCTAATATATGCCTTCGGACAGATAGCCCAGTACCTACCTATGAACCTACCTATGAACCTATGAACAAGAAAATCCAGACACACCTCACCCTAAAAGCTCTGCGATGTGTGCAATTAAATCCAAACACATTAGTAGCAATAAGTACCTAGGTAGGGGTCTACTCTCAGTGTTGCCAAGTAAGTGTGTGTGTATGTGAAGTGATCTACTTCAGTTTGCAGAAAATATATGTCCCAGGAGATCATTTGTCTGAGAACTAACTGACCAAAGATAACATTTCAGAGCAATCATCTTGTGGAAATACATTCAAGCAAAACTAGTAGTGGATGTGTACATGCCCTCTTCCCCACTTTACAGCTGTACAGTGATACAGGAGTTGGTATATATACATGAGTGTGGTTGTTGTGGCCATAGCCACCCACATTGGGGTTAGTGTTGCAGGTATCCACTCCCACTTAGTGTGTTGTTTTAATGTACAGTTTTTGTTAACAGGTTAAGTAGTTGTTAATCACACTATGTGTGGTTCTATGCCACCCCACTCCCTCAAAAGTGGGAGGTTGTGCCACCCACATTAGCACACCGATGTTTACCAACTCCAGGATTGCACTACATTGGGGAAGAGGACATATACCCTGCCAGTACCATTGTCAATGACATGAAACTGGCAAATTGATTATTTCCTGATGTGATATTTTGGCAATTTGGTCTGGGTGGAATTATATAGGCCAAAATGAGTTCACTGCAAAATGAAGTACATCCATGTGAACAGTATTCTCTGTGTAGTACATCAATACCAAAGCCTGTGTGTGCGTGTTATTCAAGGATATTTGGTGTGTGCCACACAGTACACTTATAATTGTCAACTGTAGAAGAGCTGCTGATATCAGCCACCATGCACTCACCTGTATACACCCCTCAGACCTATAAGCCATGTGGCACATGCAGTAACTGTTTTACAGACCCATTACCTGTGTTCAGCTGTACCTGGGATATGACACAGTCAATGTGTCATCACAGTGCTATACTCCTTGTAGGACAGGACAGCAGACCAACATCCTGCTGACACATAGACACCTAGAACGCAAACAGAATACATTATGGAGACAGACCACAATCAGTCAGTGCTAATATAGCAATAACCCATGGCTGGGTGAGGGTAATGCTGGATTTACCCATGGTTGGTATGGTTTGATCACGAGAGCAAAGCCCTCATGACCAAACCATGCCAACCGTGGGTAAATCCAGCATTACCCACACCCAGCCATGGGTTATTGCTATTATACAATGGTGTTAGTTTGTTTTGTGTTATCTTTGTGTTGTTGTTATTTAGGTTTTTGTTTGCTTTACTTTGTATTCTTCCACTTTTTGTGAGATAAAATAGTCCACACTTTCAGTTTGTATTTATTGTTTATTTCTGTTTTACTTTAAATACAAGTTATTATTAATTTTTCAAGAAATGTTAGGAAATAATTATATAAGTAGATATAGTTTTAAAGCTTTTGGTATGTCTTCATGTTGTAGTTTCTTTTATATTTCTGTATTGGTTCTGACTTGATGGTTGTCTTTGCTCATATGTTGGTTTGAGTTCTTCTTAGTGTAGTACCTGTAATGAAAAATTGTGTTTATAGTTAGTTTTATGTTTATATTATATATTTGATCCTATCTATCTATCTATATATATATATATATATATATATATATATATATATATGTTTTTAGTATAAATTTACAATTTACTTACTTATTTTGTTGGATTTCTATGTTGTAGAAGTTTATTGTTCCATAGTTTATAATCTGTTGTTTGTCTTGTGTTTTTTTCTGGTTCATTTTCCAGGTATGGATGTAATGTGCTATGGAGTTTCATTTTTTTTGGTCTGTTGTATGTTGTATTATTGATATTATCTTCATGTATTGGAATTTTTGGTGTTTCTTGTTGTGTACCAGATATTATTTTTTCCCATGTTTTAAATTCATCTACTGATGGCTGGTAATAGGATGGTAGTGATGTTTCACTTTTATGTCCTGTCACACTCATTATTTGTCATGCTTCCATCCCTGATTGTGACAGTAATGTTACTGCTGTTGCTCTTAAGGAGTGGGTTGTGTATCTCTTTGATAGGTTTGCTTGTTTGCAGATTTCTGGTAACATGTTTGAAAGATAATTTATTCCCATTGGTTGTGTTGTGTACCATGTTTCTATTTTGTCAAGTACATGTTGTGAATGTTTCTTTGGGTGGAGGAACAGTTGTTTTGTATTAGGTGGCCTTCTTTGTAAGTATTTTTTGAAACTTTTTACAGGACATAAAGGTTTGTGTGGTTTTCAAACATGAATCCTCTTAGCAAATGTTTTGTAACATCATCGTGTTCTTTGTGGTTTTATTGTATGTTTGTTAATATTTTTTGTTTCATATTCTGTGCCATGTGTATCTTTCTTTATTGTAAAACTGTCTTCTGTGAGGTATCGTACTCCTTCATTCCCACGTCATGCGAAGTGTAGCTGTATATCAAACCAGACTTTTCTTACAAGTCTGTCTCCTGTGTTTGGGGAAAGTACTTGGCTGTTTCTCAGTTGTGTTATTTCTTGTATTGTGAGTGGGTGGTGGTGTTCTGCTGTATCTTTTCCTTGTCTTCTGTAATTTTTAATTAGTGACTTAAATAAGTTATTTGCATCTGTTAGACGTATATCTGTTATGATATTAATCTTTCTATTTAATAGTGGGTTGTTTATATATCTGTTAAGTCTTGCACATAAAGATACAAATGCACTTATGTATTCTTCACCTTTTCCATTTCATACTGTAGCATAGAATTCTAAGTACTGTGTTTAAGTTTTCTGGTGTAATAGTGTGGAAGTCTGTGTTGTAGTTTTTTTTGTTTTTGCTTTTTGAAGTATGTTTATAGCCCACTGTGTTTGTTTTCTTGTACTTGATTCTTCTTTTTCTAATTCTAGTGTTTATATTTCTTTAGGAGCTTTTTCTGCATGTCTTTATTTTAGCTTTCTGTGTGGAATAGGTTTTTAATATTTTTTTTACCTTTTTGAAGTGTATGGCTTGTCACACTGTTGCCTTCCCTATATGACATGTTATGCTATAGTACTTCCTGTTCTTGTGGCTGGAGAACTTCCTTGCTTGCTGATAATTTCATTGTGGTGTCTGGTATGTTGTTAAATATTTCTTCTATTTCACTGTCACTTAATAGTTCAAAGTTTACTTCCATTTTTTTTTATTTTCTATGTATGGTGTCTCTCGTTTTGGTGTTTTTTTCCTGTCTGACTTTGTAGTGTTTGTGTTTAAGAAGGCTGGTGCAGGTTTTTGAAGGGATGTTATCAAAAGGGCTAGGTGGTGCTGGATAAAATATACTTTAAGTACTTTAGAAAGTGATAATGTGCAATTATATTTTATTAGCTTATAGGTATGTTAGAAATCTGGACCAATTTTAATGCACATCAACTTTTTTAAAAGATACTTTAAAATAGTTTTAGTAATTGGTCATTAGATGGTGGTGTGGCATGCGCTTTTAGAAGGAAAGAAGGAATATGTTGGTTGTGGAAGTTACGTATGGTGTGTCTGTTCTAACTTGTACTGCTTGTGGATAGCACTGCTGGGGAAAATCTGTCTGCACAGGTGTAAGATCTGCTACTGCTTGGGTTATGTGGGCTCATTATTGCAATAGTGGAGCTAAATGGAGGCGCCTGCTTTTTTTTTGCGAGGGGGTGTGCTGCCTTTAATTTTAATGTATAGATTTTATGAGTTGTTAATTGCGTGTAGCTATTGCAGGGAATCTGTGCCAATGGTTTCACTACAGTTCACACTGTTTGCTTTTATTGTGTGATTTTGTTTTGTAATTGGTGGTTATGTATTGTGTGTAGTGTATTTGCAGCTGCATGGTACTTAGTTAATTACTGTTTGAGCTGAGGGACTAAGGACTGTAATAGTAGAATTAATGATTTTTGAGTGATTTAGCTGTAGTAACGGTGACTTGTTTAGGGTTTCTTACGTGTTGTTTAAATGCTTTACTGTGTTGCTTTCTGTGTTCAATGCTTTGCCGTTGCCGCTGCATGATACATTAGCAGCCGGACTTTTTTCGTTAGTTCGTTTTGATTTACAGTGTGCACGCTGGTTGGATTAGCCAATTAGCGTGCACATTTCTTGGCATTCCGGACTTTGCATTGTATAATAACAGCTATAATGTCTTATGGCTGGACATCTACACACCCTGAAGTGTAAGCATTAATCATTCCAGCTGAAAACACGTTCAACAGTATTATATTGATAAACCTTAGGACATTCACCCTGTGCATCAGAACCGTATCAGCATGTCCCTGCATCAGTGGTATGGATGACAGGGATGTGGCACAGGTATCATCATATGCGCAGGGTGTTTTGGCAGGTTTGCAAGAGGCCTAGGCTGAGCCGTTTGGTTGACATCATGCGTGTGGGTTAGGGGGTTCTTTGTTAAATGGGCTGTGCAGCTGTAGTGTGTGTAGGTACAGAGGTGTCCTAGCTGTGTTGGTGAAGTGTGCTTGTGTTTATGTATGCACACATGTCTGCTATGTGGCTGCCCTATACAGGGGTTTGTTGGACAGCTGCAGACTGTACATGGCAGGGTGTATGGTTTATTGTCTCCAGCTATGGAGATGGGAACTGTGCCTACCAGGGGTTTCACTGGCACTACCAGGCAGAAGCCCAGGTATGTTACTCTCCCCTGATGATGACAATTGTCCAATCAATCTGTGTCCTTGTTGGGACTAGCCAGAACCACATGCATGTGGCCTGCTGCATTGTGGTGAGGACAGGACTCACCCTGCAGTGCTGTTTGCTGTTACTGCCACTACGGGAGCGGCCGTGAGTTGCTGCACATCCCCATAGACCTCCACCTGTTGGTGTTGCTGACCTATGTCCATGTGGCTGCTGCCCTACTCCCACCACATGCTCTACCACAGACACCACACGGTCAAGGATTACCACCATCTCACCCAACCATCTATCCAGGACCTCTGCAAAGTAACAGTGGGCACCTGCAAGATCACAGATATTGTCAAGTACAGCAGGACCCTCAGACTGGTGTAACATTCCATACATACCTGTGCCTCCATGACAGCCCAAAACATGCATCTGGTGACACCTGCTGTGGCACTACTGCCAGGGGCATGATAGCCAGCAGCCCTTCTATGAGCACCCCTGTACATCTGCCTGTGTGGTACCTCACCGGTCAGTCAGTTATGGCTGCTCTGTACAGACACAGTTGATAGTCACCACACTGTCCTGTCCTATGTCACCACCTGCCAACTGTCCCTGATCTATGGCCACTGGTGATGGGGTATGTATGGGCTTTGAGACTGTGTGCGGGGATGGGGTGGATAAAAGTGGGATGTCAACCGATGGCACAGCTTCAGCACCTGACAACACTGCCTGTGCCTCACCATGTCTATTATCATTGTCAGAGTCTGTATGGACACTAACATGAGTTTGCCAGCAGGAGGGACCCTGACCCACCTCGCCACCTGTGAGGTGCAAACAAAAAATGTAATTTAAGACTTGTATATTATGGTTTACCTCTACACACACTCTCTCTCTCACACACACACACACACACACACACACACACACACACACACACACACACACACACTCACACGCACATACACGCACAGTTACATGTGAGGTGGCACAAAGATATTACACAGACCTCTCATTATCCAACAGTCAACATGCATGACATATGGCACTCAACAGCATGCACTGCAGCCATACTCAATACTTGTTACCAACATTATACATTTCTGTGATGCATGATTTGTGTTAGTAGGTGATGCCTCTTGACCTGGAACACACTACACCCATGTACACAATATTGCTGTGCTCCTGTACAGCACACTGGCATGTACTGTTCACCATACTGCATGAGTGTACACACCATTGCTGAATGTGTATATGTGTGGTTGTTTGCTCTGTTGCACACAGCCCCTATGTGTTTGTCTGACACATATCTGGGATGATATGAGCACTGATATCAATAGTTAATGCCTAATCTCTGATTTGCAGATCTCATCATCAGCATTGCATGTATTAGAAATAAAATCTGATTACACTGACAACCTTCAAAGCTTAATGTGGATATGAGGAGTGTACACACCCTTGTTGATATGCCAGCCTCTTCCATGGTATGCAATGGGGCCACAATACTGCATATGTTAAAATTACACACACCAGATATGTGACATATGACCTGTGCAATCCAATGCAGTATCAAACATATGTGTGAGTCATGCAGATGCTGAATGAGATGCCCACAGTATGTGGGTTGCATAAGTGTGCATACCCTTAACACAATGATTTGTTGCAGCACCTGTTAATTGAACTACAGTAGTCACTATTCCGGGAAGGGGTATACTAGCATGGCCCATCTTCACTTGCCATTATTTGGTCATAATGCCCTACGAATGTCCCCCAACTCTGCCGAATTGCAAGGTCAGCTCATGTGCACAGCCCTTGGAGGTCACACAGTGGCTTCACTATTGCTGTGGAGTCAAGGTTATGTCTGAAAAAACTTCATGACCTTTACTGTGTTCAGATACAGCCATTCTTAGCGAGATTTGGATGCATGCTTCAGTTCACTGTTGTGTTTCAGGATGACACCCCTCCCAATCCTCAGCCTTATTGCAGATGCTTGACAACTATGGGCCACACATGAGTGTTATTTTGCAGTGTTCCAAATTCCAAATGCCATGTCTACTGGCCTAGTTCCTGCTAATGAACAGCAAACCTAAAAGTCTACACTGGCACCAGCAAGGTTAAAATGGGGATGGTGGCCCTAAGGTGGAGTGAGGTGTTGGTTTTGCATCACATGTATCTTTATGAATACTGTCTGTAGGTTTCAGCCTTGGTCTCATGACACCATTACACATTGCAACACATGCCTTTGGGAGACTTGATGTTATGCATATGCTATCTGTAGAGAGCCCTGGATAATGTTGCCTGTAGAGCAACTCTTCCATCTGATTACCCTAACCCATAGGCCACACTTATGCCGATTTCAGGTGATTGCCAACAGAGATACTGCACAGCCAGTACTTGCTAGACATTCCTGCAAGTTCCTCAGTGTTGCTGCATGCTCCTTGGCAGCCTCCATGACCAGTTTGCAACATGTGTTGTCATCTGTTTTGGATGGGCATCTGTTTATTTTAAACATTAATGTTGTCCCATACTTCATACACACATACTTGACTGTCTGCACTGTTAACCATGGTATATGCAATGGTGAGGTAAGGTTACTTTTGCCACCCCTGAGTGCTACCTTTCGGATATGGGATCCATTTCATGGTTTGTAAGATGTGTGCAAGCCATTGCTGCCTCTGTTGCAGATGAGTGGGCAAATGTCTTGGTCATACTTTTTGGATAGCAGACCATTACTTGGTGTGACATTGAGGCCCTGTACTTGATGGAGGTCTGTACTCAAGAAGAGTGAATGCTGTCAGCACCTCACAAGCTGCTTCCACAATATGTTATTTGGAGTGTGTACCAACATATGCTTCCAGTGTATGCTAAGGTATGTATTCCCCATATTTTTTGTCCTAACATAGCTTTCCATATTACCCATTCATTGCTCATGTTAGGATCGCATTACAGGTTGTAAACGGTGTGGAATTTGGTATTGTGATTTGCCATTGTTTAGATCATGAATAGTTGCCATTGTAATAGTGGTGTATACTCTATTGTTGCCACTGTATAAGGGTAATGTTTCTGACATGTCCCTACTGTAGGCCATTTGTCCCACCATTATGTTCATCTCTGTCCAAACATCTTGCACTGACAAGTTGTTAGGTATACTGCATAACTCTTACATACCCTTCAGATATGCCACCATGGTGACCAGTGTGAAGCAGTGCAGTTAACAGCAACAATAAGTGAACATGTACAGCGTGCATTATGGGTAGGTGTGTTACAGGTGTGCATGGCAAATATGGCTATAACATGGCCAGTGTATTGACAAACCTGATTAAAACAACTCCATACTCACCAGGTACAGGCTGCTGCCCTGGTTGCATACCAGAGGGACCTAAGTAGTTGTGTGAGAGACGTAATGTCAGTAGCCACACCTGTGGCATTGGTACAAAGTGGGAGAAGTATTTCAGCACATCAACAGTACAAACCCACAATACTAAAGATTATGCACATCTGTTCATTACTATACTGCAGCAACAGACTATTTTATCTGACATATGCATGTTAATACTTTACAGATGAAAATGGATAAGCAACAGTGGTCTACTAATGTGCCCTGGGGCCTTACCTGCATGCTCCTCATCCATTCTGTGGGTGGCACCCACCTCCACAATGCTGTCTTCAGCTTGCTGGCTTGGCTGGCAGGTGGGTCCTACAAGGCTGGTGAGGAGCTCCTCAGCATGTGTCAGTGGGGGCTGGATGGATGACATGACCCCCCCTGTGGCTAGCTGGGCCATCCTAACTGCAGTGACATGCTGATGGGTGTGGTGGATCAAATCCATGCAGCTATGCCGCACCTGTTCATAACTGCAGTTGTGCAGGCTGACATCGTTTACCCTGTGGTAAGCTCATTCCACAGGTCAGTCCTCTCCTGCAGCTCCTGGGTCCTGCAGCTGAAGAGGGATGGCATGATGGACCATGAGGAAATGGATTATAGCATCATTTTCCAGGGGTGTGTATCCAGGTAGGCGCACCTGGGACCATGTACCTGGAAGACATAAACAGGAAAAAAGGTCATGCGACCTCATACATTTGACCATGTGCACATCAACAGTGGGCATTACTTGCAAATAATCCAGACTGTACCATAACACTGTAAGCTATCATGACTTGTACATCTTGCAATACACTGCTGGCCCTGACCTTTCCAATTCCCCCAATGTTGGACACTTTATGGCATAATCCAATACACACCATTCATTTCTGTGTAGAGGGATGACAGTGGCCATCTTCCATGTGGATGGTGTGTGGATGGTGGCATGAGTGTGTTTGACTGTAGTGTGTGATGGGACTGTGAGCACATGCCTGGGTTAATGTAGGAGGCAACCTGTGATGTTCCCATGCCCCATGGAGTCTTGCTGTTTTTGCAGTCAGTTGGCATTATGTCCATGCTCACCATTGATATGGGCAGGAGTGTGGGTGATGTGCATATCCCCCTGTACTACTGTTGTGGATAGGGTGCCACTAATCCCGCCTATCCTGTTTGATGCAGGTTGCCTGTATCTATGGCATGTGTGTGTGAGGTGTGCTTTACCACCAGTACAGGATGACTTGTGTTGGCTCTGAGACTGCGTACATATGTCCAGACATGGTTGCAACTGGCCTTGGTGGTTTGCATATGTCTGATTTCTAGTCATAGTCAGCCTTACAGGATGTCACCTGTGAACCTACATGCTTGTTCAGATAGAGGTGCACTTGCTTCCAAGTTGTGGTCTGCACCTATGTGTCCTTGTGAAGCCACTATAGCAACCTATTATGTGCTTTGTGTCTTGGTGGTGTCCACCAAGGGGGATTAGTCTATCATTGGTGAAGGATGGTTGTACAGGTAAAGTACTGCTGATTCCATATAGCTCCAGTGGATATGAAGTGTACATACCCCTGTTACAATGCATGGTACTTGTGCATTTGGAACATGACCCCAAAGAAGCACATGTCAACACAATCTCCACCTGTGATGTGTCCTATAGCCTGCTCAGTTCAATAGGGAACATAACAACCTGCCCTGTGAAAACTTATAGGTTCATAGATTCATAGATGTGTACTAGGCTAATGGCTCTGGAGCCTTTACAAGCCTAGCCCATGGGATTACCCTGGCATAGTGCCATGCAACCTTAGTCCCCAGTGCCTCTGTGAAGTAAAGACATTGGAGTGAACCCTGTGGTGAATTTTATATTTCCCATCTACTCATCAAGATTTGTTTTGAAGAGGGATGGTGAGGTGCTCTGCTTGACATGTAAGGGCAGTCTATTCCATAGCATGGGCAGTCTCTGGGTTATGAACCTGTCCCTCCAGCATATGGGAAGTAATACTCAGTACAGTAAGCCAGTTGAATGTGTGTACACACCCTAACACTGGTATGCTGTGTAAACACCTGCTGAGATGATTACAGCATCCAGTTGTCTTGGTTTGCACTTTAATGTCATATCACATTTTCACTTGGCAATGATTGCTCACCTTCCATGAAACAGTTTTGTTTCTTTTTAAATAAAATTTTACAGATTATGGGTCACATTTGAGGTGAGCAACATTTTGACATGACTTCCTGTGGTCCCATTGGCATGCACCACACAGACCTGGCATTTCAACAGGAGTGTGTACACTTTGATATCCAGTGCATATGGGTGTTGATAGAGCTGTTAGAGGTAGGCATGGACAGTGGGTCATAACACAGTTGTACATGGCTCTAATTACTATGTGATAAGCAGGCCTACTGTAGTACCTATATCGGTGTCATGGTAATGCAACAATCAGTAGCAGTACACATTTTATTTTGTTGTTTGCAGTGACAGTGTGGGCATTGCCCCTTTACCTTTCCTGTATGGAAGACATCCTTACTGTGTGTGTGGCAGCAGTGTTACAGACAGCAGGTAGCTATACCCCTTATAACAGGGCTTGTGCACACAGGCCAACTACATGTTTGTATAAGGTTCCAGACCTAGGGACATTGTGTGAGTATTGCTGTTATATGCATTGAATACTGCTAGTTTTGCAGGGTTTGTGTGTACATGCTAGTTTAGCATGAAATGCAGTCTGGCTGCATAGCTCTCAACTGTGGGCCTATCCACATGATGGCCACAGGATTGGCTATGTCTTGTCAGTTCTCCACACAGGTCTTCTCCCTGACATATCAGTGGCATTCTCTCCGTTGATTGCTATCAGTACATGGCAACATCCATTTGTGTTTCTGACTTCATGATCCTGAGTAAGAGTATGTTGCAACTAATCCTGTAACACCAGCAACTTTCACAGTGTATAACAGCAATATTTCAAATATGGCCCTGTGTTTCAGCCTCTGTCCCCCACCTATAACAGGCTTTGCCCAGATGTCATGCAGTAGAAGGTTGACAGTTAATGGTCTATCATTATTTACTGCTGACATTCCTGCTATCATTCCAGTGATGTTGTGGACTCCCACACACATTGTGGGGTAGGGTCCATATATATGAGGGCTACAGCTGGACAAAACATGTGTGAACTGTACAGTCTGGAGGTCAGTGTATGGAGAACACTGTTGTATGCCCTAGTAAGACATTTTATGGGGGAGGGGTATTACATGTTTTTAACCTAGGCTGTTACAACATGTGAGGGATATCAGTAATAAGAAACATTAAGGTATATGGCTGTACATTTTCATGTTTCACCATGGAAACAGTGGTCGGCTAGACCTTACTGTCTTGCACACAGTTCTGTTTGTCAGTGTGATAGTGACATTTTAAGTTAAGCATTGATATGTAACAGATACATTTACATTATGACAACTGGTACTTTTCCCCCAAGGGGGTTGAGTACAGAGTGTAATTGGAGGCTGTTGAACTACATCTGTAATTAAGTGTTGATTGATTCTCATCATCAAGGCAAGTATGTTTCACTGTTGCACTACTTGAACACTTTAGCCTAGACATCAAAGGATGTTATGTTTTGCAGATTACTGTATCATAAGTTTTCTTTGAGAGGTGCATTAATCAGTTATGTATTTCAAACACCTAAATGTTATAAGAAATGACATAAACAGCTGAAATAGCACAGAATAAACATCTATATGTATGCAAACTGAATGTGGTGTCATGTCCTTTGCACTGTGTGTGGGTATATGTTTCATGCAATAATTCTCATTTGTAGGAAATAATCAGACACTGGCCATTTGAAAAGGGAGCAAGTGTAGGAATAATGGCTGTTTGATATGCTGTACACCCTCTCTCTATATATGTATATGTATATGTATATATATATATATATATATATATATATATATATATATATATATATATATATACTCTGTTTATGTATATGTATAAGTATTTATATATTTATATTTGTATGTGTGTGTGTGTGTGTGTGTGTGTGTGTGTGTGTGTGTGTCTATATGTATTATTAGAATGTTTAGTGCTTCCCCATTGTACATTTCTTATGGTAGACTGACTGTTCTGCATGATATGTTAGGGAAATCATCTCAACATCTTAGAGTTGAGATGGCTAACTGGTAACTTGTTGTGGCTGTGTTGCCCAGAGTCCTGGGTTCAAGACTTGCAAGCGCTGGTTATTTTGTTGCAAAGCAGATCGGTTCAGCTGTGGAGGAAGGGATAATGGCAAGAATTACAAGAGATCCCTATTTTGGACCCCTTCACCCCCATTTATAGTGCCTTTGGTCAGATGTTTTGCAGTGAGAGGTTCAGAGTGTGGATCCGATGTCTGAATGCAACACACACACACACACACACACACACACACACACACACACACACATATATATATATATATATATATATATATATATATATATATATATATCTACTTCCTTTATAAGATCCTTACTGAAGAAGCTAAAGCCAACTACCCTCTCTGCAGACCTTCTCCCAGCCGAATATTTGCAAAAAGCTGCAGATGTCATAACTTACCCCATCTCAATCCTAATTAATCGAACCATAACAGAGTCCACAATCCCCTCAATATGG
Source organism: Protopterus annectens (assembly GCF_019279795.1). Lineage (NCBI taxonomy): Eukaryota > Metazoa > Chordata > Ceratodontiformes > Protopteridae > Protopterus > Protopterus annectens. Next base: position 36,134,558 of record NC_056742.1, on the reverse strand, counting down.
AAAATATCCTATGTAATTCCACTCCACAAAGGCAGCTCATCCACAGAAGTATCAAATTATAGGCAAATAGCTATATTGTCACCACTGGCCAAAATCATGGAAAAGTGTGTACACAAACAACTTCTATAATATCTTATCCAGAACAATCTACTAACCAGTTCACAACATGGTTTTAGACCCCACCACAGTACAACCACTGCCCTCCTCTCATTTACTGACATAATTAATCACAACCGGAATAACAAAAAAAATCCTCAGCTCTCTTTCTAGACCTATCAAAGGCCTTTGATATGGTTACCCACCAGCTACTTCTCCACACTCTGAAAACTCTCTACCTAGACAACCAAACACTGGGCTGGGTTCATGCCCATCTCTCTGATAGGCAACAAGCAGTACTCTGGCAGAATAAGCTCTCTTGCCTCTTACCAAATACCATAGGGGTTCCTCAAGGTTCCATATTGGGACCTCTTCTCTTTTCAGTCTTTATTAATGACCTCTACACAGCCATCCCTGAGGCCACCTGTATTCAATATGCAGATGACTCGACGCTAGTTTGTTCTGATACATCTCCAGTTAACCTACTAACCACAACCCAATGCATTTTTACTGCAGTAGAAAACTGGCTATCAGGTCGTCAACTGATCTTGAATCCAAACAAAACCAAATTAGTACTCTTCCATCCAACCCATAAACCCTCTCCTATATCCTTTACTATACAATCCAGCAATGGGACTATCATCTCCCCAGACTCCTATACTAAACTATTAGGAGTTACCATTGACAATAAACTTAGATTTGACATGCACATTAACCAAACCATTAAAACCATTAACAAGAAACTTGGGTCACTATGTAGGATAAAATCTTTCCTAACTTCAATTACCAAAGTGGCCATTGCCCACTCACATCTTCTCTCTACCCTTCTATATGCCTCCCCCATGCTTACTAACCCTAACAAATCTGACCTAAATAAACTCTCATGTTGTTATAATCATATTTCCAGATTTGCAACTGGCATGCCCTATAGAACCCATCACTGTGTTAACCTAACAAACCTCGGTTGGATAGAATTACCAAACCTTCTCCAGCAGAACCAACTCATAGAAGCATTTAAAATTCTCAAACAACCTGACAACACTCCTGCACTGAAAAATTTAATTATACCCTATACCAATCTCAGCTGTCTACATTCATCAAACAGGCTACTTGTCCAAACAGTCAAATTCTATAACTCAGGGGGTGATACACTGTTTGCCAACGCCATTGGAAAAATATGAAACTCCCTTCCTTTCAACCTCACTCTTACTACCTCCTAACCCAATTCAAAAAGAGTCTAAAATACCATTTTAAGTCACATTGGCTTTGCCAATGCTCAAACCCAGATTAACTCCTCTTCAGTAAGCCAAGATCATACTTTTCTTCAGGACTATCCAAGTATAAAAACTTTAGACCTTTATTGTCAATTGACCTAACCCCATATTTCCTTGAGAATTTTTCTGCCCATAAATGGAAGCCCTTTAATCTTTGCTAAAAGGACAACCTAGGGAAGAAAAAGATCTGTTGCAGTCTGTGATTGCTATTCCTAAGATGTTTTTCTATAATACATCTATTTCATGTCTTCTCCTCATATGCATTAATTGCTAAATGAAACAATATGTATCTATGTAACATGTATGTAACTTACTGTCAATGTGGAGCTTTTCTCCCCGGGCCTCCCCTGAAAATGGACATGTATCCAGTCAGACCATCCCAGTCAACAAATATAAAATAAAATAAATATATAATCTGTATATATATATATATATATATATATATATATATATATATATATATATATATATACATATATAAATACATTTTCCCTACTGTTGAATGACTGCGCTGCATGATATGTTTGAGAAAACATCATGCCTATCTATGGTTCAAATGGCTTAGTGGTAACTTGGTGTGCAGGGTCCTGGGCTCGAGACTTGCATCGTCTGATTATTTTGTTGCTGAGCAGAACAAGGGCTGTTGGATACAGGGTGATTAAGGCACTTTTAAGCAGTTGTAAGCAGGTTTGCATGGGTTTGAGTGGCAGTAAGCAATGGTAACTTCCGGATAAATATGCGTACAGACAGTTAGCCTGAAAATGCGTAATCTGTGTAGACATTGCTTAGCGCCATGCAAACATGCTTAAACCCACTTACTACTGCTTAAAAGTGCTTACTCCCACTTACCACTGTGCTAATTTCTTTAAAAGAAAAGAAAAAGTTGATAGGAAAGTGGTGAAAATGGGGGCACAAAGAGGGAAAGACAATAGTGAAAGTAGCTAGGGATGAGCAGGACAGGTAAGGGGAAGGTCCATAGTTGCCCATTTCTTCTACAGCAACAGCTGAGCATATATACTGAATTTGGAGGTAGATTTGGACACTCAAACTCTTTAGAGAGGGGTGAGGACAACAATAATGTGTTGTGAAGCCAATTAGACCAGATTACATGCATGCAGTTGACATGTGTGTGAAATGAACAGCTATGTATGGGGCAATTTTTTTGGGGGGAACGGATTGCCTTTTTTCTTTCTTTTTAAGGTGAGAGTGGGATGTTGGGGAAGGATAGTAGGTATATTTGGGGAGGTAGGTTTGGTAGGAAGACAGTCAAGACAGACAAGACAGCACACAGGGGCGGTATATGACACATGTGAGGGGTAAACACCTTGGAAGGGGAGGGGTGTTTGGAAATTGGAAGCCTATGAGCCCCCAAGTGGAAACAGTGAAACTGAGGTCCCCACCCATGGACAGTCACCACTGCACCTTCATGGCCTCGATGGTGGCTGTGCTGGGGGCTGAGCAGGAGGGGCAGGCTGACCCTCTAAATGCACCATGCAGCCCTCAAGCTGGCATAGCAAATCTCAAAACTCCCTTCAGAGCTCACTACGCACCAATCCTTTGACCTAACTTCAGGTGATAGCATCCTGTCCATGCCCACTCCTGGGGAGGGGCGAGCCCCATTCCCTGAGGCAGTTCCACCCAAAGGTGGTGCAGTGCCAGCAGATGAGAAAGTCTGGGAGGGGTCTCAGATGTGCTGGGGCCCAGGGCCATGGCCAGATGAGGTGGGGAGGTGGGTCTGCTGTGAGCAGCCTTCCCAAATGTGCTATGGTGTTGCAGTTTTAGAACATATGTGGGTTAGTAATAGTCAACACAATCCAGGATTAGTTATAACGGCATGCACAGATATTCCCATTAACCCAAAACACCAGATTTGGAACAGTTGCATAGCAAACAGAACACATGCATATATGGAACCACAGTGGCCATTACAATGGCATGCAGGTTACATTGATAGCAACAGGCCACCAATGATATTATTCCACATGGAACATTAATAGAAACACATTTCAATATTTGTTGAACAGTAGGATATATGTCCCAACAGTAGGTTTGATGTAAACATACCCATTGATTTGTGTGTTTAGATTATTGTCGCAGATATGGTGGGGGGGGGATGAGATGTCAATTAACAACTTATATGTCCTTGAAGTACTCACAACTTTAATGATCATTGCTCTAAACATTACTCTACAGGTATTATTACAATATCCTATGACCTTGGTTTGGGAAGTGGTATGTTTGTACACAGTGTATACTTCAACTGTCTTATAGCTAAATTTTGCATCTCTTACCTGGTAGACCTGTGGAGGGAATGTTTGTTAACACTACCTGACTGTTTCTGCACATATTCCCAGATTTTGAGTTAATATTATGCACATACCTCTTAATCTCTTAATGCATGCATTCTGGACAAAGCTTGACAACATAGGGGTATGAACAGGGACATATTTTGAATATTGCTCTCATAAACCTGGAGAGTTGCTAGACTAACAGGATTTATTTTAATATACATTTTTGGAAGGTTTTGAAGTCTGAAAATCAAATGTATGTCATTATTTAGTGACTACAATTCTGAGATCATGCCACTGATTTGCTAGGGGGACAGAGGAACAGGTGGAAAATATGAGTCAATTATCTCAACATTCTGCAAGCATCTGTACCATTGAGAGGTATGACTATGCATACAGCTTACTACCACTCCCAGGATTTGAACCATGGCTGTGTCTGCTAAAAATACAACAATTTAAGTTTCATCAGAGTGTGCTATTTGGATATTGCTGTTTATTCCTTCGATGTTTTCTTTCTAAGTCTCTCTTGGTTGTACAATCTGACCTTGTAATTACAACAGTCTTATACAGACATTGCTAGACATATTTTTATGTAGCACAGGTGTGAGAAACAGTGGTTGACACAACAGTACTATTCTGATATCAGATGTTGGTGAATGCTACATGTCAGGCCATACAATACCAGAGTAAACACTACCAGTCCAGGATTTAAATTGTTAGTGCCAGGCAGTTACAGTTTTATTATCTGACAGACCTATGGGGGGAATGTTTGTTAACACTACCTGACTGTTTCTACACATATTCCCAGATTCCTAGTTAATATTATGCACATACCTCTCAATCTCTTAATGCACACACTCTGGACAAAGCTTGACAAAATGGGGGCACAAACAGGGACATATTTTGAATATTGCTCTCATAAACTTGGAAAGTTGCTAGAGTGACAGGATTTATTTTAATATACATTTTCTGAAGGTTTTGAGGTCTGAAAATCAAATGTATGTCATTATTTAGTGACTACAATTCTGAGATCATCCCACTGATTTGCCAGGGGGACAGACGAACAGGCAAAAAATATGAGCCAATTATATGGACATTCTGCAAAAATCTGTACAGTTGAGATGTATGATTATGCATACAGCTTACTAATACTCCCACGATTCGAACCATGGCTGTGTCTGCTGAAAATACAACAATTTAAGTTTCATCAGAGTGTGCAATTTGGATATTGATGTCTATTTCTTCAGTGTTTTCTGTCTAAGTCTCTCTTGGTTGCACAATCTGATCTTGTACTTACATCAGTCTTATACAGACATTCCTAAACATTTTTTACGTAGCACAGTATGGGTAACAGTGCTTAACACAACATTACTATTCAGAGAAAGCAACACTAAATGCCATACAATACCAGAGTAAACACAACCAGTCCAGGATTTAGAACTTTATTGCCAGACAGTTACTGTTTTATTTAAATATGACCTATATGGGACTATTACTGTCATATTGTCTGGTTTATTCACTACAATCCATACACAGTTTTTATACTGCCAGGTGACTTTCTACTACTTTATCTTTATTTGGTATGACTACTACAAGCAGGATTGTTACTCACCAGCTTCGTAACACAGCCTTTGCAACCTACTAGCATGGGCTTTCAGATCCACAGCCTGCTCAGCTGCAGCTATAGAGAAATATGTAGGCATACCTATCCATCACATACACAGGCTGGACATTAGAAAACAGTTATTGGTATGACTACTTACACACTGCTGGGACATCACCCCTCTGCCTTGCTTCTTGGACCCACTCGTAGAAGAGCTCCCTCTTCCTCCGCTTCAAGTCAGCATAGTGATGCTGGACCTGCTCACCAGTCTGAGGGATACCAGTGGCACTGGTGAGATCATGAGTGAGACAGTCCCATGCTTCTGCTTTATATTGGGAGCCCTGGTACTGGCCCTGAAGCAGTCTCTCATCATGGTTTTGTACCAGGAGTCCTACCATGACCTTGGACTCTTGTATGCCCCAGCGCTGCACCCAGAAGCACATGCCCTTGCCAACTCCTGCTATACTGCCTACAGTGGAAAGCTGTAACCAGTTATGAGCTGTATTCCCACCTGTGGGGTTTAAATATGGCCAATTTCCTGCCCTTTGCTGTGATTGGATGGCTTTGAATATGCTGAGCTAAGATAAGCTATGGGAAAACCTGCTTAGCTAAGGTTGGCAGTGCTTAAAGGGGCAGGTTCAGCATTGCTTACCAATGGGCATATCCATTTAGCTGTGCTATTCATCGCTTAGTATTCATACCTGCACAATGCTTACACCCAGTCAGCAAAGCTGTACAATGCTTAGCATTGCTTATTTTTTATTTTATAAACTATCTGCTGTATGGGATTGATTCATCATTCATTACATATTATAAATTTGATTACTGTCCCCGACACCCCACAATGTGCTTTCATTACATTTATTCATGTGTGACAATACTGTATGGGACGCTTGTGTCTATAGGGGGAGTTTCACATCTTTATTAAACTGACACCTCACATCTGGACCTACTACAGTACTCTGGTTAATAAATATATGTTATTTAGTAGCTAATTATTTAAAAAAAATGTATGTACTGGTTTCGCATGAAAAATGCAAATTGATTGTAGTGGGATTAAACCAGGAATGGCTGTTTGTAAAGCATACCCTCTAATCACTACACTATTGCAGTGCTGCTTATGTTGGATGTTTCTTGCTATTTAACTTCTTGTGCTGTTTAAGCTGGACTGTTTGTCTTTTTGGCTTTTCCAGTTAGGGGTCACCACAGTAGAACTCCGTTCCGCTAATGATTGGCAGTCGATTTTTATGGTGCCGAGTTGCCAGCCCAATGCCCAACCTTCAGTGAAGGCACACCCATTCACGCATATCTTTCGGAGGCCAGTCGACTACGGGGAGGACATGCAGACTCCACACAGAAGGCACTCCAGCTGAGAATCGAACAGGAGAACCTCTTGCTGTGAGGTAACAATGCTACCGCTGTACCACTGCCGATGTATGCTGTTTAAGCTGGACTAAGCATAGCTAATCAGAAAATAGACCAGCAGACTGTGGAAGCAACTTTCTTATATTTTAAATTCAAGACATAACAGTAGTATATAAAAGACAAACAGACCGGTTTTGGCTAGTTACCTACATAGCCTTCATCAGTGTAGTGATACATACATAACTTATCCTTTATATACTCTCTATAAAGCCTGTGTGTAGCCAATTAGCAATGTTCATTTAACCTAGGTGCAAATAGCCCTCCCAATTTAATTATCCATTTCTTCTCTTTTGTATTGAGTAATTCATGCCAGCCTGATTTGTTGAATTTAATTCCTAAAATTCGATCAATTATAATAAAATGAAATGATGCAGTTTTATGAGACTCTGTATGTTTATATAATGCATTAGCATTTCTCTTGTTTTTGATGTCACTGAAATGTTCTGATATCTGTGTTTTACTGGTCTTGACGTCTGACCAATATACAATGCAGAACATTTGCAAGTAGCAAGGTAAATAACCCAGTCTGAATTACAATTGGCAAAAAAGGGATATCACATACTTGGCTAGTATTTTTACTACTAAAGCTTTTAGTTTGTAATATTCTATGACATAGTGTGCAGTGACCACATGGAAAACAACCTATAGCAACCTGTCCCTCTATGATACTTTGTAAGCTTTCTTTTAGCCTATGGTGCCCATGCTTATAATGATGACGCTAGATTTTTTTCCATTTCTAAAGGAAAATTGATATCTGTCCCCTATCATACCAGAAAGCTTATTATTGGCCATTAGGATGTTCCAGTTTCACTGCACACTGTCCATTAATGTCCCAGTATTCCTACCAAAGATCATGACAAACCTAAATGTACCCTCTGGTATATCAGCCTTAATCTTATATTGTAAGAGATTGTCTCTCTCCATGTTATCAACTGTGTTTTTGGCTTGTAGAATATGACCTACTTTGTAGCCCCTTTCCTTGGATCTATTCATCAGGTCATCCCTGAAATGCTTATAGTAGTCATTCACCGAGCATATACATTTAACCCTCATATATTGAGATTTAGGGATATCTTTGCATATATGTGGGGGCTGATGACTGGAGGCATGGAGAAGGGAGTTATATTCAGGGAATTTATGGTACACTTCTGTTATAAAATTGTTATCAGGAGCTTTGATCACCTTAACATCCAGGAAAGTAATCCTTTCTTTGTCCTGGTTTACCATAAATTCAATCCCCCATTTATTTTCATTCAACTAATTAACAGATTCTTTCAGATGTTCCTCATCCAATCTCCATACCATCCAGCAATCATCTAAATATCTTTTCCAGATGTCTATTTCTTCTATGTACAGATTATGTGAGCTATTGTATATAATCAGCTCCTCTATATAGACACACCTGTGCAGCTATGCTTAAACTTTATTGCATGTTTAAAACAAATATTTGTTGTATTTTTTTTTATTTGTACCCTTCAGAATATCCATTCTAATGCTGAACCTGCTATTCTATCAACTTTCTGCTTTGTGGGATGATTGTCCCTTTTGGCTTTGTCCACATTCCTTACTTTGATGGGTTGGGAGGTGTGCGCTATGTGCTTATGCTAAATGTGTTATTTTAACAAAACGTTTGTCTTGGTAGGGACAATTGTCCCTTATGGCTTTGACCAGACTTGTTATCCTGATGGGTTGGGGGTGTTGAGCATTCTCGTTAACTTTAAATTGCAGAAAGGCAATTCTGGAGTGCAGGTGGCATGTGCGTTGTTAGAACTCTGCTCTCAGACACACCCCTCATACTCGTACATGGAACAGTGTCCGTTTTACAGCATGGCAGCGCACCTTCATACATATGCATGGTGTGCTGCCAAGCTGAACAGGAACAGTCCCTGCCGTGCAGGAATAACTTATTCCTGCACAGCTGCTTTTTGAATCTGAGGGAATGAGTAGTGATCTGTGCAATAGAAGAAACTAAGTTATTTAAAGCAGATTTTTCCCTCACAAGAAGAAATTGCATTTTAATCATTCCTCATACTTCCACAATTTGACAGAACAAACATCACCAGTTGAGTCTGAACATTCAAAATTTTGAAAATAAAAGTTACAGAAGTATGCATTTATCCCGTGCCTAGCAATAATTTTCACATCCTTACCAGAAACTGCAGGATTGGAATTAACTAAGTTCATATCAGCAGTGGGATCAACTAAAGCTATAGCTGCTGGATCAAGTTTGGGGATAGTGTATAAAAATGTAAAAGAATGAGGAAATGTATTCATCCTGTCTGCCTTTTTTAGGGGCAGCTAGCTGGCTGACTATCAGGAAAATGGCAAGCGGTAACAAACATCCACAAAAGCAAACAGAACATGAGGAATCGGTGTAGGTTCTGGAAAATCCTAGTGTAATAATTCGCAGTGTTTTCTTAGTGACTGTGAAACCTTAGTGTTCCTCTGCTGAAAACATCAGCTCATTCTCGCAACAGTTTCAGAGGAAGACACCCCCCAGTGGGATAATCAGAAACTGAGCTCTCCACTGAGTCTGAATCAGATATATGAGGGAAAAATACTGTATCCTTCCCTGTATCTTCCTGTTGAGATTCCGAATCTGAATCTATTGCGGAAAAAAGAAATATCTCATTCTTTTACAAGAAACTACTTTACAATAAGGATCATTAGCCTGAATTAAACCCTGAGCCAGATAAGTAAGCTAGTCCTATACAAACAAAATTAAGGAGGAGTAGATACATTCTTGGTTTTCTGTTATTTTTAACAGGAAAAATGAGGCCAGTTGTGTTACTAATGGCAGTGGCTTCTCCAGGATTGGCAGACAATTATGGCACAACAGTTACTTTCTCCATTCCCTCTCCCAGGACTGACAGACTTACTCTCTCTTGCTCACTGAGGGCATCCTAACAGCCACAGAGGACATGGCTAACCCTTGGCCCATAGTGACTGAAGGTGCTATACCAGAGGGATCTAGTGTAAAAGATCAGTTGTCTGAGGTAGAAAAATGGCCACAGCAAAGATACCCACCTGCAGTTAAGGCAAATTGCTAGTCTGCTGTGGTGGCAGGAGCTGTTTGCTTATTTTTTTTATTTTTGTGGCTAGAAGAAGGACCAACAATGAGACAGGTAGTATGTTCCATGGTTGCTCCAAAAATGGTGCCTCCTTTCTGAGAAAGACAAGCAGCAATTGCCAGTAAACACTACCAGTCCACAAAAGTTACTTTCTTGGCACAAAAGCACAGTAAAAAGCTTTTTAAAACACAATGCATGCCCCCAAAAATCAAATAAATGTTATTTCTCCACGGAAATATAAAAACAGTTACTTCACACCTTTTTAAAACTGATCACTCTGTTTAAAAGTGTGTTACAGTCTTGAGACAATCCATTAAAACCCAGCACTTTGGCTTTAAAATAACTTTCTGGAAGAGGAAAGTAATACAAAATGAAATCACAAACTGAAAGTCAATCCTTAAAGCCTCAGATGACCATACTGTTTGGTGACAGTAAATCTCTGGCAGGCTTTGTTCCAAGATTTGTCTTTTAGTCAGATCTTCTCAAGCTGCTTGACAGTTTGGGTGTGGAAGCTATGGGAGCTGGTTGGCTGTTATATCCTTGGCAAGATACAAGCCATAGAGCTAAGGCTATTGCAGCAGTGATTAATATGATGAACATCAGCCATTATCTGAAATAAACTTCACTCTTTTGAGCTCACACAGCAAGCTTGTCTTAAGTAGTTGAATGTTTCTCAATTTTCTCTTAATTTATTAGGTTATCTCATATCCTTTGGTTGAGGACTGTCTGTACTGCACTTAATGTGGCAGTTGTTGGTCTAAATTCCCAGCTCTCTCTTTGTTACCTTTATGGACATTCTGTACCTATAAGAGTTTCTTAACCAGTGCTCAGTGTACTTAGCTACTGAATGTTCGTCCTGGAACACCATCTGATATATATATATATATATATATATATATATATATATATATATATATATATATATATGGTTCCCTATCAGAAGCCTGAAACACTATAAGCCTGAAAATCAAAATCCTGAAAACTAAAGCCTGAAAATTCAAAATCCCGAAAACCCAAAATCCTGAAACTCAAAATCCTGAAAACACAAAATGGACATACTGACGTCATTGTGGCTTTGCTATTGTTAGCACTGTGGTGTTAGGTCATGCGTTGGGTTCAGGTAAGTGTGTGGTTGGTTTTATGTTAGGGTTAGGGGCGGTTTAAGTGAGTTAGGGTTAGGGCGCAGGTTAGGTATGTATGCAATAGTGACAAATATTGGGGTTAGGGGCGGTTTAAGTGAGTTAGGGTTAGGGCACGGTTCAGGTGAGTGTGCGATAGTGATGGACCTTAGGGTTAGGGTTAGGGTCAGGGTCAGTTGGCAGATATTAGTGTCTTTATAGTGACATATTAGCATTATTTGTGTTTTCAGGATTTTGAGTTTCAGGATTTTGGGCTTTCGGGATTTTGAATTTTCAGGCTTTAGTTTTCAGGATTTTGATTTTCAGGCTTATAGTGTTTCAGGCTTCTGATAGGGAACTATATATATATATATATATATATATATATATATATATAGTTCCCCTTCACAAGATTGAATGGATGGAAGCTCGAAATTCATAATCTTGAGACCAGAATCTCGAACTTCCATTCTCTTGAAATTGTGAATGGGAGCCTGAGGTTTAAAAAAATAAAAAGTTAACTTACCTTATTGTAGGGGGCCAGGTCCCCTGTACCCTAGCAATTTAAATGTGAATGTTCTGTGACCGCACTATAGCGGAGGAATGGAAAATCTTCCATTTTGCGCTTACGCGTATAGTTGGAATGGGAGATTTCCCTTTCCTTCACTATAGTGCGATCTCGGAGTAGGTGTATTTAAGTAGGGGGGTGCAGGGGGGCAAAGCCCCTCTACGAAAACATTTGAAAGGTGTCAGTTTTTTTTCCCCTTTCATAAATTCGAGATTCTGGTTTCGAGTTTGTGACTTTCGAGTTTAGAGAAATTTGATCATATGAAGGGGAACTATATATATATATATATATATATATATATATATATATATATATATATATATTTTTTTTCTTTTTTTAGAGGGCTCTTGAATGTGTGCTTGGGCATATTTCACTACTACCTGGTATTGGTAAAATGCAATTAGCGGTTAGGTGATCATTTTTGGACTCAAAGGGACGGACACTGAGATTGACTGTTCAGAGCATCTGTTGACTTGTCAGAATGTTTCATTCTCCTTTCCTCTATTAGTATATTCTTATATGCTTCAGATACTTCCATAACATGCTTGTTTTTGGGGATCAGTGAATCTCTCTCATAGCTTCAGAGGTTCACAGAAGGTTACTAGGTTAACGACCATGGGGCCCTTACAAGCCTAACCATGTTTATCCTGAGTTGCCCCAATTGTTGGTGTTTAGGTAAGTGAAGTTCGCAGAGGTAAGGGTCTATGGTAGTTAATAATGACTTCCTCTGTCCAGGAGTTACATGGGCTCCACCCCATGAGTGTATTTGCAGTCACCCATCCATTGATCTAGGCTGCATTTGAAGAAGATCAGGGAGGAGTTCTGATTTACATGAAATGGAAGCTTGTTCCAGAGAAGTGGCAGTCTCTAGGAGATGTATCTATCTCTCTAGCATGACCTGTTTATGTCATAGGTTAGGTTAAAATCCCTGGAAAGAGTGATCCTCATACAGTTTGACTTACAAATGTGTATTATTTCCATCAGGGCCAGGTCAGAGACTGCCCTTTAAGCCAGGCACAGGGCACCCCTCAGCAATCTGTAGGAGACAGAATACAGTGATAGGACTTTCAGTTTTTCCACATAAGACTTTTTGTGTACCCTGTGATTTCCTGGTGAGAAGCATCTGTGGTCTCTCCAATTGTTGCAGGTGTCTCGTGCGATATATGCAAAAGGGAGCATTGTACTCAATTACTGGACTGATGAGAAGTGAGTACAATAAAATTATAACACCCTTAAATCTAGATGTGATGCTTTTACTTATAAGATGTGGCACATAGAAGGACTTTTTTACTACTGTGGATATGTGGTAGACAAAGTTTAGATTGCTATCAACCTGAGCACACAGATGACCTACTATTGGGTCTATACTTAGGGGTGTGTTGTCTATAACGTAATTTGCAGGGATGTCAGCTTACCCAAAGGGAATAATAAGGCTTTTTTTTTGCATTTAGCTTCAATCTGTGCCTTTGGCACCAATCTTTTGTTTGCATTAATCCTGTATGCAGTATATTGGCATCATTGGGGGAGCCACTGATTGCTCCCAATTTGCAGTTGTCCACAAACTCGATCAGCCACAGGCCATACAAGTTTGCCTGGACTTCTGATAAATAAATTCAAAACAGTAAGGGATCCAGCACAGAACCCTGTGGTATCCCACTGGTGACTGGCCTTTTGCTGGATGCAAAGTCATCCACTTTGATAGTATGTGTCCTGTTGGTGAGTCAGTTGGTCACCCATCTGATAATGTAGGGGTTAATTCCCAACTGGGAGAGTTTCTCTATAATACCTGAGTGTGGGATTATGTCAAATGCCTTGGCTATGTCAAGATAAGTGGTACGCACTGTCTTTCCTCATCCAGGGCCGTGATGACTTTCTCGAAGAAGTCAGCCATGTTTAAAAGACATACTCTACCTTTAATGAATCCAAACTGGGTTGGGACCAGAGTTTGGAGATTACTTATGTCCTTGTTAACAAAGGTCCATAATGATTCTTTCCATGGCCTTGCAAATGAGGCTAATCAAGTTTATGGGCCTGTAATTCCCAGGGTTGGTTGATGGTCCTCCTTTGTGCAGAGGGATTACTGTTGCTGTCCTCCATTCTGCCAGAACATAGCCAGTTCACAGGCTGTGGTTAAATAGGGATCTAAGTGGGTCTGCTAGATCATGTTTTAAGTTGTTTAACAGGCAAAGTGGGATGTTATCTAGTCCCACTGATGCCGTATTTTTGGCCTTGGAGTGTGCTGAGATGACCTGCTTTGCTGAGATAGTAGGCTGAGGAATGGTGTAGCTATACTTTGGGAGATGACTGGAGGGAATGGGATGGTGAAGTTTGCTCCAAATCTGTCAATAAAGTAGGTTGGTTATTACCTCCAGGTGAGTATGAGTGGTGCCATCCACAACTTGTTCATCACGTAGCTAGGAATTCCCTTTTAGATTTCAGACATAGTGAAAGAATGTCTTGTGATTATCCTTAGCTAGGGAGGCTATTTTTGCTTCATAATTAGCTTTGAAGGACATGAAAATATCTCTAATTTCTTGTTTAAGCTGGAGAGGGATTTCTTCCTCAGCTGAGCCAGTTCCCCTTGTTTTTGGAGATTAGTTTCTTTCTCTTGTTGTATAGCCTGTTTATACTAGGGTCTACCAAAGTGGCTGTTTTTTTGGCAAGACCTGGTTTTAATCATGTCAGGTACTGCTTAAGTGGTTATACAGTGCTTTGGTGTACATCTCTACATAGTGTTCCTTGTTATCTGCATTTGAGGTGGCTTTGAAATTTGTTATACCATTACTTAGTAGGAGGTAGCTTATCTTTGAAAAATTCTTAAGTGTTTTTGAGCTTGTTGGGGTACCTGGTCTTATAATTACATCAAACAAGATTGATTTATGGTCCCATCTTACCAGGGAGGACACTCCATCAGGGGGGGGGGTGCAATGCTCTCCCATGTTTGTGAGTACTATGTCCAAGCCTTCCATGGATGTGCCGACTAGCTGTTCCAGAGCATGCGCATTGACAAAGTCCAAGAACTTCTGAGCCAGCATGTTTGTGGTCATGTATGTTTCCCAGTCAATAATTAAAATCATCCATGAGTAAGGTGTTGGGCTATATGGGAAGTGACTCCAGTAAGTCCAGGAATGTGGTATGCTTTTCCTGTTTTTTGGTGGGGGACCTATAGCTAGCTATGATGTGGTAGGGGGCTTTTCATCTAGTTAATAGGACATGGAGTAACTCAAGAGATTCATACTATCTGACCAGTTTCAAAGTGTACTTATCCTTAATGAAGATGGATACACCTCCTCTTTTTTTCATGCTAAGTTTATGGTCTGAATGTATGGAAAGCATTGTAGCCCTGCATGGCTGGGGTGCTCTCCACACCTTTGAGCCATGTCTCTGTGACTGCACATTTGTCAGTATGTTTCAAAGTAAGGAGTGCTTTGAGGGGGTACAGTTTCTTGTTTTGACTTCTAATATTAAGCAGCAGTACCATGAATTTATCTAGACAGGATTTTGTTTTGTCAGGACTTTGGTTATTTTGACACTGCATAGAAAGGAACAATAGGGGTGGCTAATGCTTTTGAAAATATCTGAGAGCCTAGAGGAGAGAGGGGCAGACCATCTATGGCAAAGCAGAGTGGCCTGTAGACCATGTCTTCCTAGGCTGACAGACAGTGGATCTCCTTAGACTGACACCAGAAGCTAAGCTAATTGTTAAGGTCAATCATTTTTTTGTTTGTATTGTGGCATCTTCCTTAGAGAAGGTAGAATGCTGCTTAAGGCTAGGCTTATACCTGCCTGTGGCACATAATCTGAAAGCTTAGCCATGTCTTTCTTCATATAGTCCAGTGAGGTACTTCTCAAGTCATTCACCCCCACATGGACTAACCATAACCTGCTTTTTTATCCAGTCTGGTGAGGGGGAACATCCATGAGTCTCCCAATGGACTCACCTATGACCAATACATTAGGCTTTGGGGTGTTACACCTTATGGGCTTATTTATTGAGACACTGGCATGTGTGTTATAATGTGTTATGATTGTTTTTTCCATTGTTATGTGTGTAAGAGGTTTCAGTATGAGAGGCATTTGATCTTTTGTTAAGTTACTAATGAGTAACCCCTCATATGTGGGTTTATGTGTTGTGTCCTTATTTAGTATGGGAAGTGTGCATGTGCTGACAACCTGTTTGGCATATCGTCTGTCTTTATGTGAATGTCTTGTCTCCAATTTCATAGTGTAACTGCATCTCTAGCATGAAGTATTTCTTCGTTTCAGGAGTAAATGGTTGTCAGTGTATATGAGGCAATTGTTACATTGTCTTAAAATGCCCATTTCTTATTTTTGTCTTTCAGTAGTGGATTGTTTCATGTGAAAGCAGATTCTCAGCAAGCAGTAGCAAAGTTGCCAAATGGCAAGCTGCTGTGAGTATCTATGCGAAAGCCTATGCAACATGAGGCTTAAATCCGAGCAAAGAGAAACAAGTATTAAGCCAACTACCAGAAAAGCACACAATAAGCCTTCTGCCAGCAATCTTCAACTCAGCCAAGTTAGATCAGCACACTTCTGCCGCAAGAGTGCAGAAAAACAACTTCTTAATGTAGAATAGCTGGTTTGGAGCCCAAGTGTCACAAGACCACGTAAACTGCTTACAGCAGCCCTTCGCTCTCCCTAGTTCATAACTTAACAAATTGCAAGCATATCTACATAATCATAAAATTCACACTCATTTCAATATAAGCATTAAAATATGTAAGATAAAGTACTTTTGACAAAAGGCTGCTTTGATGGAGGCTGCATAGCAAACAATTACATTATTTGCATCTTTTCTAATCTTCAGTTTAAAAAATTCTCCTGCCACGAACCTCATTGCCTCTGAGAACTAAATCCTTTAACTTAGCATCTCCAGGGTTTAGGTCAAAACAGTATTTTGTCATCTTCCAGCTGTGTATACATGAGCAACCTGTAGAATAAAGCTGTCTACTAGATATCATTCTTAACTTTCTCCATCCAAATATTACCTTGTTACATCACTTGATGCCTCTGTAAAGGGCTATAATTTTGATATTTATTATGTGATTGCAAGTTTCTAAATCTTCATGTCTTTCTGTAAGGAATTAGACTTATTACAACATCCCATTTAAAGATAAAAATGTTTCCATAAAATATAGTTCATACTGGTGAAGACGTCTCTCCCTCTGTCTCAATCTTTGTACTTTAAATAGTTACAACAATCATGTAGTCCTGAATCTTTGCACACAATCATGACATTTCAGAGATTAAATTGTCTGACTTTGGTATAATAATTTCTAATTTCCCAGACACAAAATAGAACATTCATTCCACTGTATTCCATGAGGGGAGCAGCTTTGCTCCACACCCAACTGCTGCTAAAAGTATGAACTTTAACACTGAGCAAATGTCAGAAAACTAGAGGACCATCTTTGCCATTCTCTACAGTGCCACCCCCCCCCCATATTGATTGTATGGCATAAACTTTCCTATTTTGCTTGTAAATGTCATTACTGGTGCATTGCTACATATGCAACATTAAAAGTAACACTCTGTATGCTATTTGTGCTGCATAACCACTGCTAACAGAATGTCCTCACTTTTGCCAAGCTTTCATCTCCCTTCCGTATTGTAATTCAAAAGACATGAGACATGTCCACCTTATTCACTCACTACAGTAATAGACAGGGGACATTAGTACCTCATTTAACATGTTGCCTTTGATGACAGAAACATTCGAAGGTTGTAGGCTCTATACATATAACAGGCAGCTAGATTTATATTTAAACAAAACTGCAATGCAGTATAAGAAGAGTGCTGCAGTCCTGAGGCAGTGTCCTTCTGATGACATAGCAAACAGTACTCACATCTGTCCAGACTGCTTTTGATGACATAGTAAACGATACTCACATCTGTCCAGACTGCTTTTGATGACCTAGCAAACAGAATTACCTGTTGCTCTGGCTACGTACTTTTTTCAATAATATTTATGTTTATCTATTATTTATCTTTTCTGTTGCTTAAATCTTCTAATTATTTTAGTTGTATTTATATTTTTTCATTTGGCAGTTTAATATTAAACCAGATGGAGGCACTCAATACAACTTTGTCATGATTTAATATGAATGACAAGTTTGCTATTTAAGAGAAATTAAATCATAAATCATTGTAATTTTCTCCTTATATTAGACAAAAATTGACAAAAAAACCTCAAAACAGAAAAATGTTATGCCTTGAGATTAAAAAACAAAATGCATAATTTTATTTGAAAGCAAAGCATTCCCTTCTTCTGTGAGGCAGTGTAACCTCAAAGTTAATAAATCTAGTTAGCTGGGATATGTGCATGCATCTCTTAATAGCTTGCAGTGTTTTGTTTATATCAGCATTCATTTTCTGGATTTTAGGTTTTACATCTATAATTTGATGCTACTGTATAAGACAGGAATGCCAATTCTTAAAATTCATTGTTTGTTTTGACATATTAGTGATTAATGAGAGAGAACAGCACCTGAGAACAGTGCAGGGATACAGAATTGTTATGCAGATGCAATGTATGTAATTTCCTGAATACTATGATAAAATATGTAAACTTTAATTAAGCATCCATGATATACAAAAAATTAAAGCATACAGCTACATTAATTTAAGTTTTACATTAATAGTTGCTGTCAAGTGAAATATCAGTTTTACAGAATCGGTACCAATCAGAAGAGCAGATGCACTGTTGCACATTGCATTTTTCAGTCTGCTACCTGATGGTTAAAACTCACAGAGTTTACTACTGAATCAGATTTGAAGTACATGGGCAGAGGCCTCTTATCTAAAACAGGACAACAGTTATCAAAAAATTCCAAATCATGTCATAATCAATTTAAGCCACTGAAGAACTTTCTTCAGTTGAAACAGTACATGGTGTACCTCTGGTTTCAGAACTGAAATGTGAATATGTCTCTCATACAGATCTCAAAATCTAAGTAATAAAATAACATTAACATCTAAATATTTTAGCTTTATCTTCTTTCTGCTAACATGTATGATTATACCTGGATAGCACTAAGGGATGAGTTAAGATGGGCAAACTATGTTAGTAAGCAGCTCTGGACTTTATAAGTAAATGTGTGGTTTGGTGTTGTAATGGGTTTCCTATGTGTAGCAGTATGCCCTGTATATTTAAATCAGTGATTGTGTTCTTTGGGTTAAATATATTTCTGTAGAGCCACACAGTTGGAAACAACCTCATGTTATGGACATCTGGGAGTAAAGAAATCAATAATGAAGCTTGGGCAAGTTTGGAGAGTTGTGGGGTATTGGCAGACACACCCCAGTGTTGGACTGGATGATGTCCATTGAAGCAGCAATGTCTGGGGAGCAGCATATGGTGAAACCCTATTTCAAAGTATGTTTTCCTTTCTGTCAGATTTTGTTACTGCTATTAAACAATTGATTATATCCATGTAGGAAGTTCAGCAGAATCTGCAGAATCAAGGTTGAGAAATTCAACACACAGTTTTTGACATCACGACAAGGACTGCAATCCTAGAATTTACAGTTAGCTTCTATAATGGATCTTTGAAAATATAGTTTTATTCAGCTTTACATGGCAGCTTCATAAGTACTTGGATGATATGAAAAATTGTATGTGGGGAGTTGTGGGGGGTTGGAGGAGCAATCTGCATAACTTTGCTTGAGTGTGGGTTATAAGTAATACAATTTGATATATATTTTGCAAACCTGGCTACCTAACACCTTAAACTTAACTCACAAATATTTGATGAACTAATGCACTGATGATTGGAACCCTGGAGGGGTCTCAGTTGGCTCCAGACACCATGTGCTGATTTTTAATTTCATTTTACTTACAAAAACATGTGGCCCTGCATGCAACATAGCCTTTCTCAGTAGACATCTACAGGTGGGAAGTTGGTATAATGGTTAAGGTGTTTACCTTACAGACATAAGGTGCAAGGTTTGACTCTTGCACAGGAAAATTGTCTACGTTAAAAATCATCTACAAGGGTGGTTAGCTTAGTATGAACCTATGCAACAAACAACTGGATGACTGCACTGTTGGAGAATGTTAAAATATCTGACCATGCAGATAAGCTTTTTGCAAAATAATGGTTTCTCAAACACAAGGGAAGTATTTACTGGTAAAATCAACATGAGATGATGAACTCACAAGTGCACTGTATTCATAGTGCCTTTCGCAGACTTGAGGTGTCTCAGAGCAGAGCATACTGAATAACTGGTGTCTGTACCTCCTCAAAAGAACTACTCTGCTTGACTTATTTAGTGAAGGAGTTTTGGTTCTAGAAGTTTAATGCTTTATCCTGATGGTGTTGGGTCCTTGGAGTGGACCTTCCACTCTGTAGCACTGTCTTAATGTCAGTAATATTGGAAAGAGGTAAAGAGGTATTATGTGTTACTTCAGTCTTTTTTTCAGAAATAAGTTTATTTCTTTGCTATTTATGATAGTTCACATATTTTGCCAATTTGAGCTTTCTGTAAGTGAATTTCTCTTCTTAGGAGTGATGCTCCTACAGTTTGAATTTTCTTGTCTCCCTATTCCATTGATGCTGGGCTCTTATAGGTACAAAGTACAGTACTTACTACAACTTGGGTTTCCCAATCTGCTGTTAAGGATAAGCCTGCTCTGGTGTGAACTGTTAGATCAGTATGTTTTTCATAAAAAGTTAACGAGCCACCCATGCTCTAGTTATCCCTAGATGTCTACTGGTTATGTATATGCATCAGTTTCTTGTTATGCCCTGGGTGATGGTCCTGGCCCATGTTTTCTGCACTGAGGTGTTTTACAGTCTCAAGACTACTTTGGTCAGTTTTCTTTTCCTCTGTAGAACTTCATTTCAACAAAATTTTAATAGTTGATACAGGAACCTGAACTCTGTACTTGAAAATTGTATCAATTTGTTTTGCTTTTGTAGGTTGAACAGAAAGTTCTTGGCAGGGCAATTTGCAGATATCTGTCATGTGTAATTTCTTGCCTTGCTTTGCTGCATTTTTCCTTTCATTTTTATCCTGTTGCATGTCAACCATTAGCCACTATCCCAGCCAAATGACCCATCCATCCATCTTACTTCCAGTGAAGAGGTGTCAACACTAAGGCAGTCATTTCTTTCAAGCCATAAATAATATGCATGTTAAATCATATCCAAGTAATTTGTGTTCACTGGGCATTTTTCATGCACACCATGTGCATCTTCCTTCTCCTAGATGAGAGCAAGAGTTTCTACATTCATCCACGTCTCCACCAGGGATTTTACCAAAATGAATGTATTCTTGAGCTCAAGCTCTCACCTACTTCCCCAGACATGAGCAGGCTTAAGCCTTATAATTCCTTTTCTACCTCACACAATCTCCAACAGCTGCCTGAGCTGATATCTAAACTGAGGTTCTCTAGATTGCATGAGTGATTTATCTCTCTATGGGAAATAAAAACATATTACCAGGATGCAATTATCTTTACTTCCTGAAGAGCTTCTTAGTTTTGATTACCTGAATGATTAAGGATGTGGGTCTGATGTATGGACTTAAGAGCTCTTTTTTTCTCAGAAGGATTAGAAACTTGGCAAACAGAGATATACGATTTTAAATAGGCAGACAGATATAGCTACTGACAGACTATCCTTTCAATAGATGAGGTTGTTCTACAGGTGTATCAAAAAGTAGTAAGATGATGTAAAGTGCAGACTTGACACATTGGCCATCACATTGTCAGGGATCTAAATTTAAAATTAAAGAAAGACAAAGATTATAGGTTCTGAATGTCCATTTTGAAGAGGTATATATCTCAACAGTCTAAACACTCTTTCACCTCTGTCATATAATTCAAGAAAAGTTAATTTGCTTATTTATTTATTCATTTATGTATTTATTATTTATTTATGTAATGGTTTGTGTATGTTAGATTAACTAGTTATCTGATTAGTCTGTTTATCTATCTATCTATATATATATATATATATATATATATATATATATATATACATTTATAATATATATTCACCACTTTATTTATTCTCAACAACAAGCCAACCAGGGTTTTATCACAAATGTGGCCTCATCAATTTTAATAGATTGTAATATGTGCAAAGTCCCCCTAATTATAATAAATAATCATATGAACCCACAGCCACAGAATTATATCAAAGATATAAATGGACAAAGCTGAACAGAAAAACACATTTGCACTTAATAGCAATATAACTAATACAGACTTAAATCTATGTGCAATACCATAAAAGTATGTACAGTAAACCTATATATTGCTCCACTTTTCATACTTATAAGAAAGAAAAACAAAAGTGTCTGTAAAGCAACATTAAGGCTTGGGCTATGTAAAGACATGAACATTGATGCTCTTTTTTTATAAATATTTATATAATGTACACCTCTGCCTATAGCAAAGGATGAGAGAAACATTTATCAAATAACCATTAAAAACATAATTATACCTTCCCACTATACCCTTATAAATAGGGAAAATAAATAGGTTTAGTAATAGGAAGTGACACATTAAAAACAAACATTGTTCTAGTAAACTGCAAACAGTTTTTCTGTTGTAAGTAATGTTATAATATGCTGTCTTTCTTCCTCTGAACAATAAATTGTTATTAATTCTGCAATTACATAATTAGCACTCTAATTCACCATCCTTCAACTATCAAAAAGTTCAAAGAATACTGAGATTTGTGCCTCATATGTTTGGTTTGTTTATCAACAAATGTGTGTATTTGTGTCAAATAATTGAGGACTGAAGTCACAGAATAATAACAGACATTTGAGTTTCAGTCTGCATATCATTCAGAAAATAAAATGCATGTTAATGCATTGTTATTTTTTTAACTTATTAAGTTTATAAGAACAATAATTAAAACCGTCCCTTATTTTTGGACCTTTGTCTTCCCATCACTTTTGGTACTGTCCAGATTTCTTGTGCTAAGAGGTTGAGAAGTTTCTATCTCACTACTGGAGCATTTCAAACTTAAACAAATAATTTCCTCTAAGAGATTATAGCAGGGAAAGTGCATTAATATGGTGATTTAAAGCAGGTCATTAACTAGCAGAAATTGAATATTATTAATTATACAATGACCCCCCCATTAATATTCCAAAACGTGCATGCTGATTGGCCAGCGTGCCTGTTGTAAATCCCACAATATACTGATGGAAAAAGGTCCGATCGCCCAGACTTTTTTTCATTGGTATAAAGTGTCCAAAACCTTTTTTTTTTTTTTTTAACAAATAAAAAAAAGGAAAAAAAAATGGAGTAACAGAGACTTTCTTTTCTCTGTTGCTTCCCTTTCAAAGCATTGATGTACTAGGTATGCATAGGAATGCAAGTCCCATACACATGCACAGTACATCAACACAAGGAAGCAGTATACCACCACCGGCAGAAGAACAGTAATGCGCCATTATATAAAGACATTATTTAAGAAAAGTAAGTATTTTTGTTCTTAAATAATTTCATTGTATAATAGCAATAACCAACTCCGTGGTTGTGGTATATTGAAATGTATCCATGGTTGGCTTCATTTAATCACTCGGGCTCTGCCCTCATGATTAAACCACACCAACCATGGGTAAATCTTCAATACACACACCACGTCATCGGTTATTGCTTAAATATTGTTCTGCTTTCTGATATAAATAAAACAATCAGTTACACAAGAACATATTTTCAGTAAAATACCACTGCACAAATCCAACCAATGA
Organism: Protopterus annectens; assembly: GCF_019279795.1. Classification (NCBI taxonomy): domain Eukaryota; kingdom Metazoa; phylum Chordata; order Ceratodontiformes; family Protopteridae; genus Protopterus; species Protopterus annectens. The sequence goes on along the minus strand of NC_056742.1, from coordinate 36,111,379 downwards.
AATGAGCCCACTGCTGACAGTAGATTACCTCTCTTAACAAACAACAAATATACCCCAGGATTCAATAAGCTCTGCATGGCATGCAGGAATAGTGCAAGAACAGCTGCAGGCAATATGGCTGCCGTACGATCCAGGAATAAGCTCCTGGGACATGCACGAGCACTCCTGCATGGACACAACCCCTGTATGCTAATGACCTCATTTGTTGGTGAAAACCATGCAAATGAGGTGAATTAGCAATTCAGGAAGCAGGCAGACGTCCATACAGGAAAAGTGTAGACTGCAGAAATGTATTCAGCCAGTATCTGAATATATTTCTGCAAACTACAAAGCAGAAGCATGACAATTCGTAACAACGCGTGTATTAGAAGGGTTAGGCATGCCAAAGGCCAAATTTATGGTCATAGGCATGAAAATTAGTTTCAAAATTATAAAAATTAACTTTTTTTTGTTGGCCGATTTCGGCCGTTTAAGCGCAGGGCAGTGGTGCGCAAATGGGATCGGTCGGAAAATAATAAGAAAAGCTGGAAATAAGCTTTTAAATCAAAATCATAATTTTTCCATAATAGTCAATGGCATGCATAACACAACAAGACCATGGAACAGTGGTTGCTTAAGAGGAAGACTGAGTGTCGGATTTGTAACCATGCATTAGTAGTCAATCCTATGCAAATGAGGGCAATGATACTAAATAAGATTTTCCCTCAGTGCTAGCTTGCTCCCAACCGTGTAGGTGCATTAAGACCACAGTGTAAGTCTAAGAGCCAGATGACTTCATAAGAGGGTGTGTCATGCATGGTGTAAGCTTACTGGAGCCCTGTGGCCTGTGTTTGCCCTTAGCTAAGCAGAGCTAGGGTAGGGGTTGTGTCTGAAGCTGCCTAGCAGTCTTTACATTGCCTAAATGGGTCTGTGTACTGCACACCAGATTTAAAAAAAAAAAAAAAAAAAAAAAAAAAAAGGCAGGAAATAGCAGCTCCGTTCAGATCTAAGCACTGGGTTTGTGCGGTGCACCTCGGGGCTTAAACAAGAAGGCAATGAAAGGGAAAATAGCAGTAGGAAGGTAATCAAGGAGAACTAGCTTAGCTGGCAGGTGAAATGTATCAGAACCAGCCAATTACACCGGCAGCAGCCCAGCCCAGCACACTACTATGAACTATGCAAACACCTTTCCCTCTGGTTTTTCCCACAAACTCTACACCATTGGTGTACACAAACGGGGAAATTTTGCCTAACAAAAGCAATAAAATGATAGGGGCTGCTTTTGCTCTCATAAAAAGGGTATATATTAGAACACCGAACATTTCAAATGTCGAGTGTTCTAATACTGACCCCTTTTCAGCGAATGCTGAAAATATCAAAGAAACAGAAAACCAAATGTTTTCCTAAGGAAAGAATTCGGTTGTCTGTTTCTGTTGCTTCGGTATTTTCAGTGCTTTGGTGAAAAGTTATGGGTCGGGTTCAGGTAAGTGTGTGATTGAGTGTGGGTTAGGTATGTGTGCTATTGTGTGGACATGAGGGTTAGGGTGGGTTAGATGAGTTAGGGTTAGGGCGCGGGTGAGGTGAGTGTGCGATAGTAATGGACCTTAGGGTTAGGGTTTGGGTTAAGGTAAGTGGATAGTTAGTGGTGTGTGTATAGTTTAGTGTAGGGTTTGGTGTAAGAGTTTAGGTGTATGTGTGTGGCTTGCTATTTGTTTGGTGTGCTTGTGTTATGTGTATGTGTTTTGGAAAAGTGAAATTTTCCCCTAGGAAAACATTTGCTGTTCTGAATGTTTGATGTTTAGCATTTTCGACTGGTAGGGTTCGATATTAGAGCACTCAACATTTTGAATGTTCGGTGTTCTAATATAGACACCATAAATCCACATGTGAAAGAGGCTGAGGGTGGTGAGGATGAAAATGCTGATGACCAACCCACAGTAAGGAGAAGAAGAGTGTAAAGACCCAGGGTAACCTACCAGGGGCTACATGAGCTGGAGATAGTGGAGCACTATAGGATGGACAGGGACCTCTTACAGCAAATTGATGAGCTGTGCCAGCTACCCCTCACACACAGAACCAACAGAGGGGAACCCATCCCAGTGGATACCAAGGTATGTGTAGGCTTAAGAATACTAGCCACAGGTACCTTCCAAAGGCCAACTGGGGATATCATGGGGACCTCATAGGCATCGGCATCCAGGGTTCTCTACCAGTTCCTGGATGTCATGTCAGCACATGCCGGTGAGCACATATATTTCCACAACACCCATGAGGCGTTGACCAGCAATATGCAATTCTTCCAGCAAATAGCAGAATACCCTTATGTAGTAGGTGCTATAGACTGCACGCACATACACATCAAAGCACCACCCGGTGAGCGGGGTAAAGGCTACATAAAAGGCAAGGGCTTCCCCACCATCAACTGCCAGGTCATGTGTGATGCCCAAGGCATTATAATGAATGTGTGTGCTGGCAGCCCCGGAAACTATCATGATTTCCACATCTGGCATATGACGTAGCTGTACCAGAGATTTGCCAACGGGGACATGCCATATGGCCACCTAGTGGGGGATGCTGGTTATGCACTGGAGCCATGGCTGATGACATCCATCAGAAATGCACACACACCTGAACAAGAACTCCATAATGAGGTGCACACCCAGACCAGAATCATAATAGAGCCTGTGTTTGGGTTGCTCAAGTCATGGTTCCAGTGCCTGGACATAGTCAGAGAAGCCTTGCAGTACTGACCAGCTAAATGTACCCAAACTGTCATTGTATATGCCATGCTACATGATATGATCCTGCAGAAACAGCTGCAGCAGGAACAGCATGGCACAGGGCCACACAGCCCCCCTCCATTGCCAAGGTCAGCACAGGCACAGAGTGACTCGGAGGAGGAACAACCTGAGCCTACCCCTGTAGCCAGAAGGAGGCATGCCCAGTATGCTCAGGCCTTGGCAAAGAGGCAACGCATAGCACATACACTGACAGGGAAGGAACCCAGGAAATGACACCTCTCTCTGACTCACACATACAGTAAAGGGGATGCCAAACATGACACTACCTGTGTTTAACCATATACAGGGAGTGTACTATTTGCATCCGACATAGTCAGCCCTCCAGCACCATCCTCAATACTGGCACAGCCACAAAGTAAGTCACTCTCACTATCAATTGCTGAATGTAGTAGTATGCTCTGCTACCTGTATCTATGGTACGGATGTGAGCATGCAAGGGAATCGGGTGGTTGAATGGGATGGCAGCAGATAGCAGACACCTATATCAGCAGCATGAAATCCATAACAAATACTAGTGTCAACACAGTAGGCAGTACTAGACAAGCTGACAACACCCACTGCAGGACATGTGGTGGGTCAAATGTGTGTCCATAGGACACACACATGCATATTAGTGAGGCTCACATACCCAACAACAGTCTCAGCCAGCAGGACAGGTGTGGAAGAACACAAAGAAAGGCTGTGCTAAGGTCTCTGATTGATGGCAATGGAGAACAGCCCCCCCTCCAGACCTACACAGACAGACTACAACAGGTCAGGCAGTGGGATGTTAGTTCTGAAAGGTAAGAAGTCTGAAACTGAAATGTAGGTCAATAAAACCTAATAACTGTACTACACTGATATGCTTCTAGTCTGCATGATAGGTCAGAATACAGAATGAAATGGAAGCCAACAGAGTACCTGAAATACCAGTACGGTGAAAGCAAATGTTTACAATTGTCAGTTGCACCCCCTTCCTCACACAATCCTTTGTAGAAATGTAGTAACATCTATGTGTGGGTATAATAACAGTGGAGCACAGATTACCTGAGCTGGCCAAATTAGCAGGGTAGATTCTTACACTCCGTTCACTCTTTCCCCTTGTCATTCCAGTCTTTCCAGGATTTCTAACTCCCTTAAGCCTTTCCCTTCTAAATTACTTTTTCTTTCTTCTACTTCCACCCATCTACTGTAGTCTCCACTCTGTGTAATTACAGGTTTTGACCACTAGATGGCTGTCTTCGCCCACTTCTAATTTCACGCACTTCTCTACTATCCTCTCATTATAAACTATTTACTCCTAATTCACTCTTACTGCTCTACCTTCCACTTATTATAGTCTTATAACCCTAGTATCTAGCCCTCTTCTTCTTCATCTCTAGCCCTATACAAGCCCTTTCTCTCCCTCTGCTCCTTAATTTTTTTCCTTTCCTTCACTCACTACCACTGCCCTTTTTCTTACATTCCCTTGGTCTTTCCTTCTTCTATACTGATTGTTTTTTCTCCCTGCTATTACCTTCCTCTGGGTCTGCCCCGCTCCGTTCGCCCTGCAGGCTCACTCCGCTCCTCTCCCTACCCCCATTTCCCACCCACCCCCAGTGGTCCTAACCATATACCTCTATAACCACTCCCCTTCCTATTATCAACCTATCTCTTTCCTCCTTAACTTACCAAGCACACCCCCTAATTTACAACTCCTTAATTAAACTAATTACCTTCCTTGGCCTACTCCCTCACATCCCTACAATCCACTCTGTACTGATTATTTTCTATAGCACTCTCTCTTCTAAACTTTCTCAGCCTACTCCCCTCACCTCCCTACATCTCATCCTGTACTGATTTTTATTTATAGCCCTCTCTCTCACAGTCAATTTTATTTACTTAATTAGACACTTCTTCCCTACTCAACCTCCTATAACAATCTCTCCTTTTACTTACTACACTCCCTCCAGCAACCTACTCTCACCACTTATCTACACATCCCTATGGCCCCAACACACAAGTCTATACTCACAAACATCCTACTCTTGACTACAACTCTTGCTTCTCTTACTATACCATACACTCTCACCTTCTTTGAAAATTCTTCTCTTCATGAACAACACCACCACTACCATCAAACTCTGCCATCTTCTTTCTTCTACTCCTTCAACCACAGTAATGTAACCTCCACCTCTATCTATATATTACCAACATATCATAGAGCTACTCATCCTACTTACTCCCTTATGAAAAAACTCAAATAATTATGACAAATTCCTTAAATTTGTACTATAGCCTCATCTACACCCCCTATTAGATGGTGATATTCACCCAAACCCTGGCCAAATTACTGATAATGCCAATAACCTACATAACCAAACATTGCCTGTTATCACTACCTTAACTAAATCACGTAACTCACTCCTGATAGCTCACCTTAATATTCGAAGCATAAACAATAAAATAACCCACCTACATGCTCTCTTAGATATGCACTCATTTGGTATTGTCTGTATTACAGAGACATAGCTAAAGCCCTCAACTCTGGACCAGGAGATTACCCCTCCTGGTTAATATATCCTAAGATGTGACCGTAAAACCAAAAAGGGTGGAGGTATAGCCATTTTATACAAATCTAAACTCCAAGTATCACTCTTCAATATACTCCTACCACCAAACACAAATTCCGAAACCCTTACTGCCAGACTTCAAATCAACAACTCCAAATCTATATGTCTAATTTGCACATATCTCCCCCCTGGAAATCATACCAATACTCTTGAAAACATACTTAGTTACCTCTCTACCCATCTACCTCAGGAGACCATAGTATTAGGTGACTTTAATATAGACTGGGTTACCTGCAGTTCCCCTAATCCAACTAACCACATACATTTTTATAGATTCTCACAAATTATAACCACTCCTACTAGAATCCATAAGCCAAGCAGTAAGGAAACCACCCTAGACTGGATCCTAGATACCTATAAACCAGGAACCCTTCCTGATGATATCAGTGACCACATGCTAACCTACATTATTAAACAAAGAGTCCATATCCCAACTACTAACAACTTTAAAACCTCTCGCTCCAAAAAAATTTTTAATCCAGAGAGCTTCCTAAATGAACTGAAAGCATGTGACTGATCACCAATGTTATAGAAGTTTTTACTCTGCATTCGTGTTTGTTTATCCGCACTAGTGGTTGGTACTGAATAAATTCCAGGACTGTTTTATTCTTTGTTCGACTGGTCACCAATGTCTCATCTTCAACTTGATGAAGCAGTGACCTATTTTAACACTAAATTTCTTCAAATCTTGGATGGCCATGCCCCCTATCGCTCTTCACGAATTAGAACCAAAATTGCCCCCTGGCTCACAAAACAAACTAGGCAAAACATCCTCCTTAGAAATAAAATCTGGGCTAAATGGAGAGCCTCCAAATGTCCATCAGATCACCTTTACTTTAAACAGTTAAGAAATGCCACCAAGAAAGATGTTCTTAGAGCCAAAAAAGAGTATTACCTTCATCTCCAACAAACCCATCCACAAAATCCACAAAAATTCTGGTCAAGTATAAACAAACTTCTTCAGCCAGGACACTCTTCAACTCTTGCCCCATCAGGATTCAACCATAATAACTCCAACCATATTCCCGATGCCTTTAATATCTACTTTACTGAAGCCATTCAAACCCTAGCCAATACTCTGCCACCAATGACCACTTCACCATTAAATTCCGCTCAGACTCATTCTCCCACCTTTCAAATACAACCTGTATCTACATCCCTAATCTGTAACCTCCTTCAAAAACTAAAACCTTGCACCCCATCTGCTGACTGTCTGCCAGCTGAATACTTGCAAATTGCAGCAAAAGCCATAGCCTATCCCATCTCCATCCTTATAAATAGAACTATTTTAGAAAGAAAAATTCCTGCCATATGGAAAGTATCCCACATCATCCCATTACATAAAGGTGGGTCATCTACTGAACTCTCCAACTTTCGGCCTATTGTCTTACTCTCTCCAATAGCTAAGATAATGGAAAAATGCATTCACAGACAACTACTTGACCACCTTCTACAAAATAACCTACTTGCCAACTGCCAACATGGCTTCAGGCCATTCCATAGCACAACCACTGCCCTGCTGTCCTTTTCTGACTCCATAAACAAAAATCGTAACAATAACACTTTTTCCTCTGCACTATTTATTGACCTTTCAAAAGCCTTTGATATGGTAAACCACAACATACTTATAGACATACTAAAAGCCCAATCACTTGACCCACAAGCATTACAATGGTTTAAGTCCTACCTGGAAAACAGACATCAAGTAGTACTTTGGGATAATAATCTTTCTACATCCCTCCCAGTGAATATTGGAGTACCCCAAGGCTCCATCTTAGGACCCCTATTCTTTTCTTTATTTATTAACAATTTACATACCCAAATTCCTCAAGCCACCTGCATACAATATGCAGATGACTCTACTTTAATTTGTTCAGCCAAGACCATAGCCTCTCTCCAATCCCTCACTCAAACTGTATTCAACAGTGTTGAAAATTGGTTCATGCAACACTGCCTCCTCCTGAACCCCAAAAAAACAAAAGCATTGCTCTTTGCTCCAACTCTAAAATCACCTCAACTGTACTTCACAATAACCTCAAACAATGGAACTAACATATCCCCAGACACTACAACCCGTCTACAAGGAGTAACAATTGATAACAACCTCAGCTATGATGACCACATTAATTCTACAATAAAGTGTGTTAACAAAAAACTAGGCACCCTTTACAGAATTAAACCCTTCCTCACCCCATCAGCCAGAATAACTATTGCCCAGACCCACCTTATCTCTACCCTGTTCTATGCTTCTGCGATATATACCATTCTAAGAACAACCTTACCATACTTTCCACCAGTTATAATAATATAGCCAGATTTGCCACTGGTACCCCATTTAGAACTCATCACTGTCTCAACCTCAAACAACTGGGATGGCTAGAACTGCAAAACCAACTACTTTCTCAACAACTAGTTATCACACTAAAGATCCTTTATCACCCTAACAATACCCCTATCCTCACTAATCTGATTACACCATACAAAAGTCTTGAAACACTACGTTCAGCTAATAAGCTCCTTGTTGCCACTACTAAGTCAAAAAACAAAGCTGGGGACTCACTTTTCTCCAACACAGTAGGTAAAAACTGGAACCAGCTTTCTACTGAACTATCCACCCTTGCTTCTACTTTCCTATTTAAAAAACATCTTAAAGAACATCTTAAATCTCACTGGCTTTGTCCATGCTCTAACCCTGACTGACATCTTATTTCCCCTTCTTGCTCTCTCTACACTTCTCTTCCATACTATTATTTGATGCTTACTTCGTAATATAAAAAAATTGTAATTTTGTTTATATCTCTGTTATTAGATATTAAGTTCAACCTACTAAATGACTTATTACTATTTTGTTCTTACCAGCATAGCCAATGTACTGTAACTTACTTGACTAATACTATATATTGTATTCTTTGTCACTGCTAGTGCTTGGAGCTTTTATCCCCGGGCCTCTACTGAAAATGGACATATATCCAGTTAGACTAGCCCAGTCAACAAATGTAAAATAAAATAAAATAATAAATTGTTACATGTGTACAATATGCAGGACTCTGTGTGCTAGGTTTGTGTTTTGTATATTGTGTGAAAGTGGTCAGCATGTAGGCATGGAGGGTTATGTTCTGGTGGCCAATGGCCAATACTGTTGATAACAGGACCACGTTCTCACAACTGCAGTGCCAAACACAATGCATCCCAGCAAGACACAATCCAGCAGTAATCCATACTAATTGTTTGGATGTAATATCTGTCACCATCTGAAAGATGGAGATGGCATGAATGTGGGCCTAGACATACAAACAGTACACAGGTGGAAGTACTCTAGACAGAAAGCGTATAAAATGTTACTGTCAAATGGACACACCTTTGGATTTATACATACAGATTAGCAGCGCATTAGTTGGCTGAGTAGTATGGAATACTGATGTAGTCTGGCCAAACACTGACAGACCACAAAAGGCAGTTATAAAGTACTGAGAAACCGCTGATGCCCCCGCACAAGTCAGCATAAGGGGAATGCACCACGTATATCTGTGAGTCAGCTGCAAGTAGCTTCTATAGCACACATGCACTCAGCTCACCCCACCATCAGCCACAGGTACCTCACTGGTCATATCCCTGCTGTTGGGAATGAGCAAAATATGACCCCCACTTCTGTATGGGAATACCTAATGAATGCAGAATGCTGAAGAGGTGTCCCCTGCAGGTATGTCCCTAACTGTAAGCAGCACCCTGCCAGCATCCACACTAATGGATTAATAAGGAAAGAAACTATTGCCATTCACACCTTGCACATCTACCCTGTCACCCCAGGGGAATACAGTGGCTTGTAGCCTATGACTGTAGGAGTGACAGAATGCACTGGCCTGCTACAGATGGCCTGCATCACTACCAAATGCCCTACAGTCCTCTGTTAAAGACCTGTGTCTCACCAGTACTACCAATGTATGTTATCTCATGGACTCCCAAATAACAACATAACACAGTCCACAGAACACAAATGCAAGGCCATGTTGACAAATCCCAGTAGCATGTCCACCATGTCCTACTGCATAAACTGTGGACCAACCCCTAAATACTGCTGGGATGAAGTGATAACTATAGGGATACTTATCAGATATCATTTGCATAATGTTAGGAAGACGACAGAACAGCAAGGGGGGTATAAGCATGGATGCCATGGAGTGTGTGAAGTCTGAAACTCTGATGTGTAAACACAGGAATGGTTCCTGCTTCTGGGTAAACTGTGTGAATCTGTAGAGCTGTGAGGTATGGCCACAGCAGGATATGGTCATTCTGTCATGTCGATAGAAGGAGAAGCATGGGATCCTCAGCCACCACAGTATCAAGGTGCTGGACCATTTACACAGACCCATCAGCAAGTGTCTGCAGCTCCCCCTCCAGAATGGCATGATTGTGCAAGAATATGTAGGCTGCAGACCACAATACTGGACACAGCCTCATTCATCTTGTATTCCCCAAGAAATTACGGTGAGCAAATACGTATATCTGTCAGTAGTTGATGACATAAAACATCACAATGTAAAACAGTACATATGTCTGAATATCTTTGCTAACACTAAAACCAAGTAGCAGAAGCAGCACAGACACAATTATTATTCCACTATCCTTTGCCTATTGTGAACCCATATTGTCAACCTATCTACAGATATCCTGCAGAAACAGGTTGCTAGCTGTAGGTGTAGAACACAAATGTCTGCACTGGAGTACAACCTACCTGGAATGGATTCACACATTCAGTACAGAAGGTCATAATGGGTATGGACCCACACTAAGAGAAACAAAGCCCATGTCTGACAACAAGATACAGAAGGGTCATACTGGGCATGGTCCCAGAAATGACCAAGTCTGGCAACAACAGTGGACTATAAATATCTGTCAGTTGCAGATGTCTGTGCACACACTCCACATTGCACACCAGTCATGCTTTGCACACACATTGGATATGAATACACACATATATCCAAGGACAACACACTATAATAGGTCAAACATACACATACATAGATGTAGGGAAGACAGTGACAGACATTGACAAAGAGCTTCCAATAATGAGGCCTATCCCACCCAGCACACATCCAATTGGCCAATATTGCAATATGTGCAACTGTCTATCACTGTAGACATTTGATTCTGGTAGCCCTCAGCACTATAGTGTCTGTAGTGCTTGTGATAACTGTGTAACATGACAGTACAAGTCATTATTCATCTAGCCATTGTATACACAGTGCTGTCAAATGTAAAGTTGTGTGTGACTGAGTGTTGTGTGTGTGCTTCCAGAGGAATGGTTTATGGCCCATTCACACACACTGCACTCCCCATTTCCCTACTTTAGCTAGCCTGCTGATGTCATTAACCTTGAAATACACCTTTGGAGAAGAGCTCACTCTGTAAGCTGTAGTGTGATATATTAGGTAGGTAGGAGTTCTAATCCAAAACTGTGAAACTCTGTGTGTGCTTGTTTGTGTGTGCAGGGATCGATGCGTTTGAGGCCATTCACAATCACTACACTTTCCATTGCCCTACTTTGGCAAGCCTGCTAATGTCATTCACCTTGAAATACACCTTTGGAGAAGGGCTAGCCCTATAAGCTCTGTGGCATGTGCTATAAGTGCATAATGCTATAGTGTTATGTACTAGTTAGGTAGGAATTTTAATCCCAGACTTTTCAATTGTGAAACTGTGTGTGTGTGTGTGTGTGTGTGTGTGTGTGCGCGTGTGTGTGCGTGTGTGTGCGTGTCTGTGCGTGTGTGTGTGTGTGTGTGTGTAGGGATCAATGCTTTTGAGGCCATTCACAGTCACTACACTTTCCATTGCCCGACTTTGGCAAGCCTGCTGATGTCATTCACCTTGAAATACACCTTTAGAGTAGGCTAGCCCTATAACCTCTATGGCGTTTGTGATAAATGCGGTACGCTGTAGTAGTAATACATAGCTAGGTAGGGTATTGAATCTCAGTACTGGGAAGTGTGTGTGTGTGTGTGTGTGTGTGTGTGTGTGTGTGTGTGTGTGTGTGTGTGTGTGTGTGTGTGTGTGTGTGTGTTTGTCATCAGTATCCTGTGTGGAGGTAGCTGTGATTGTGTAATAAAAGGATTCATTGTGGGGTGGATTTTGCAAAATTCTTATATTGAGGACCAACTATATGTCACAATGTCCACCTTACAAGGGCAACAGATGCCAAACAACAAAAAGGCTGGTGTAGACAATCCATACCCCTACATGTGACATTATGGATTGGTGAACAACATAGGCAACCCTTGTATTACCCAGAGAACACTCTCCACCTATGTCTCATACACAAACCCACTTGGCTAGGCAACAACCACTATATTGGTAGTTCCCTGCATATTGTCCACAGATAGTAACCACAGTGTGATTGCAGTGGACTACAGAGGACATGGCACCCTGTTCCATCTCTACAATATGCAAATAATTGCTTACAGTGGTCCTTTGCTATGTTTCCCACTGGACGCCTGCAACAACTGTAGAGTCTGCAAATGTAACACACAAAGGGAATACCATGCCTTATACACAAGATCTGAATGGACAGATGCCACTAACACAAGTGAATACCTGTATCATACTGTCAATGTAGGAGCAGGCACAACCTCAGTTCCATAACCAGTTCTCACCACATGAGGTCAGGAATGCCACAACAGATGATAACAATCTGTCCACACAACATGCCCCATAGACCCCAGGTACACTTCCACATGTCACAGAACATGCATGTGGGACATGTGCACAACCCTGACACTGTCCAAGTTATGGAATATAGAACACATACATGGCAAGCATTGCACAGCACTGGCCACCCACAATAGTAACCCAGATGAGTGGATGGTGAATACAATACCCACCTGTGTGGGCCAATCCATGGACTACACCCCTGAGCCACACTGGAGATCATTGTCATGTGGCCTGATGCCAAGGTATACCCTTTGCCTAGCTGTACAGCCTTCTGGCACAGTCATCTACTACACACCTGTGAAGCAATGAACCCATGCATGTCAGTACTTGCAAGTGTGTGTGTGTGTGTGTGTGTGTGTGTGTGTGTGTGTGTGTGTGAGTGTTTGTGGAGATTAATGATTTTGAAGCCATTCACACTCACTACACCTCCCATTGCCATACTATAGCATGCCTTCTGATGTCAGTCACCTTGAAATACCCATTGGCCATATATCAGCCTGATAAGTTTTGTGGCGCATGTGATACCCACATAATAATGTAGTATAACAAACGAGTTACTTAGGAGTTCTAATCCTGACCCTGACAACTGTGATAATGTGTCTGAGTCCCTGAGAGAGTGTGGTTGCGTCTTCCTTAACACCTGCTTTTGTGGACAGCCACATGTACTACACTTACCTTATCCCTCCTTTATCACTGTTGCTGATGTCACACACCTTCAAATATATCTTTAGACAGCTCTTTAACATGTAAGCTGCATGGTGTGTGCAATAACTCCCTAACAATGCAATAACAATACATAGGCAGGGTTTGAAACCCATTACTGGTAAGTGTGTGACACACACATGTTTAGCTGTTGCCCTCCTACCCCCTTACTTTGTCTCTGTCTGACTCTTTCACTCCCTCTCTGGTGGATGTGGAAAAGTACACCTGCTTAGCTTAGGCAGCACCTTGGGTTTTGTAAGTGATGCTCATGATCAGCTGATGGCCTGTGCACAAAATGGAGTCCCCCACTAGCTGATCGCATGTGAAACAGCTGTGTTATCATTCCTATAGCCAATTGCATGGAAACACACTCCTATAACTAAGAACATCATGTGGGTGTTGGCTCTTTTCATTCACTGTGAGCAGGACTTCATGTGGGTGTTTGATCAACAGCATCACAGAGGGTAGTTGTATATACTTCTTACAATATACGCTGTGGAGACAGGCCAACAAACAGGAGGGGGATGTTCCAGACATGGGGACATAATGTAAGTATTGCTCTTCTGCATTTGAAGTAATGTTGGTTTAACAGGGTTTGTGAGGATATGGCTGGTCTACATGATTTAATATCTGTCATGACAGTGTTCTGTGGTTGGGGAAACTCCCACCTGTAGGGCTATCTGCAGATTGACCAGTGTTTGGAGTCTTACGTGTGTTGTGTTACTCACACATTTCCTATCTTTATAAAAAAGCAGGTGTATATTGCTGCCCAAAGGTCCAAGCCCAGAAAGCAAAAAATAATTGAAATTAAGGAACAAGGCAGGACCATCAGGCTCATAAAATCAAACTTGATTTATTTAACATAAAACGGGATGAGTGCTTTCACGTGTATAACATGCTTCTTCAGATCTCAAAAAACAAAACCATCCATCCAAGTTTAAATAGCAGCATGTGTCCCACCCTTTTAATTGAATCCAATGAAACAAATCAGTATCATAAAGTAGAACAATTAAGCATCATTAGTAAGGCAGTCCAAGGGCTTAAAGTTACTAACACTTATATAAATAAGAAACTAAAAATACCTAAAATACAACATATCAAAAACCACAGTTTATATATATCTCAAACAACAGCATGACAGAAACACAGAAAATTTTGTGTAATTGAAATATGCAGTAAAACTATATATACTATAACATAGTCTAATATAATGTAGTATAATAACCACACTCAACATTCCAAAGCATCATCAAATGAAAATGCAGAGATGTATTTAAAATATATTTAAACATCATCATGAAATTATAAAAAAAAAAAGTATTTATATTTATTTCAAAGGTTGGGCCTCTAATGCCGGTTTTAGGGTCTATATTAGATCAGCAAATGCTTAAACAAGTGAATGCTGATTGATCGACCTTAATTTAGTGAAAGTTAGAAATATCGAGGCAAAAGAAACTCAAATTTTTTCCTAGGGAAATAATTTGGTTGTCCATTTCTCTTGCTTCGGTATTTTCATTGCTGTGGTGGAAAGTTATGGGTCGGATTCAGGTAAGTGGGCAATTGCGTGGATGTGAGTGTTAGGGTGGGTTAGGTGAGTTAGGGTTAGGGCTTGGGTTAGGCATGTGTGCGATTGTGTGGACATGAGGGTTAAGGCAGATTTAAGTGAGTTAGGGTTAAGGAGCAGGTGAGGTGAGTGCGCGATAGTGATGGACCTTAGGGTTAGGGTTTGGGTTAAGGTAAGTGGATAGTTAGTGGTGTGTGCATAGTTTAGTGTAGGGTTAGGTGTCAGATGTTAGGTGTATGTGTGTGGATTTCTGTTTGTTTGGTGTGCTTGTGTTGTGTGTATGTGTTTTGGATCAGTGATTTTTTTTCCCTAGAAAAAAAATCACTGATCTGACAGTTCGAGATTGTAAGCTTTCACTTACATAAGCTCGATTAATCAGCGTTCGCTTTTCTAAGCATTCGCTGATCTAATATAGACCCCCAGTTTTAAACTTATGTAATTATTCAGTCCAGGAGAAATGTGCACATGTAGCCTAAAAATCCATTTCAACTCCATCATCTCAAGCTGGTTATTCAAGTCCCCCCCCACTCTCACACAACTCTGTCAACCATTGTACATACGTCATGCAGTAAGAGGTGCATATGTTCAGTACATCATTATTTACTGATATCATATCTGATAACAAGCCAGTGAGATACCAGACTGCTAGACATGTTATGTATTGCAGGCCTTATATATGAAGATAAAACCTGGATATTCTATTGTAGTGTGTATAGTAGTGAGGTATGTGCACTTATGGTGATTATCGACAGAGTGTGTAATGTGAATATGTACCTTGGCCTGTGTACAGATTGTGGTAGATATAATTTTTCTTGGTCCTGTGCAATATGATGTTGCATGCTGCTGAAGTGTATGGTACCCTATCGGCGTACATGTTTGTAGGGAAAGACCGACACATGTCCCATACCACAGTCAGGCATAGGAATACACTGTGTATTGGCCCAGTATATGTAGGGTTGGTGTGTGAGTGGCATATATGAGGATGGTGTTGTTTGCACAGTCCATATACTGTAATATTAAGTATGCTTATCATATATGACTGTGGCTGTGTTCAGATTGGTTGTGGGTATGCACTTTCGCACATGTGTCTGTTACTCCATGCTGTTACATGCCTGTAGAGCCTGTTATATTTGCAGGTACATGTGTATTCCCCCATAAGAAATATAGGCCAGTGTTGTGGCAGTCTGC
>NC_056742.1:36045849-36093349 GCF_019279795.1 Protopterus annectens | reverse complement strand
CCTGAGGATCACCCCCGTGGCATCTTTTGATAGATGGCCTGCTGGCAAATGGCAGGTGGCATGATACCATTGTACACACATCCCCTACTCTTCTCATCCCTCCATGGACAATGTCCTGGTACACACCTATGAACACCTGCACCGATTGACCCCAGTACTGACTAATGTGTACGTGTGCATTACTGAGAATAATAGTGTGTGTGTGTTTGCAGACCTGTTGTTGACAATACCCTGAGGCCTTCACACCCACCAATCCCCCATTGCCATAGTTAGATATGGCTGCTAGTGTAATGAACATTACATGCACCTTGTTACACTCTTCACCCTATGGGCTACCTGGAGCTTGCAGTACCAGCACAACACTGTTGTACAAATGGGTTGACAGGCATTGGTTAGCCTCTGAGTTCTGGCAAGTGTGTGTATGTGTGCAAGTGTGTACATGTGTAGGATACAGTATTCCAAGGCCACATTCTCCTAATACAATACAGCCCACACAGTATTAGGGATAGGGATGTTGCTGACCATAGGAGAGCCATGGCAGTACATCACCCTACTATCCCTGTGGCATGTGCAATAGATGCATATCCCTGTAGAAACACTCTTGAGATAGACAAGTGGTTGTACTTCAGTCCTGGTCAATATGTGATGGTGGGTATGTGAGAGTATTATCATGGGTTTCATTGAGTACAATATCCACTGTAGAGTGTGGGTCCTGGGTATACTGTCTTTACACCATGGTACCTCCAGTACATGTCCTATGTTCCACTGCATGGGGACCACTGTCACCATCAACCATACAGGTAACTGATAACACTATCAAGCCCAGTGATGCATGTGCTGTGTGCAACTTATCTTTAACAGAATGGACACACTGACAAGGTAGTTAGCAC
This sequence comes from Protopterus annectens, assembly GCF_019279795.1. Lineage (NCBI taxonomy): Eukaryota > Metazoa > Chordata > Ceratodontiformes > Protopteridae > Protopterus > Protopterus annectens. Next base: position 36,092,459 of record NC_056742.1, on the reverse strand, counting down.
TGATAAGCCCAGGTCTCTCAGATGTGTGTGTGACTGTTATGTGTTTGTCAATGTGTATATGACAGTATGTCACACTAAGTATTGTTCATAAACAACCAGTACATCCCCCATTACCATACTGTACAAGGCCTGGAGATGTTCTTCACTTAACATGTAACCTAGAAGACACCTCATCCTAAAAGCTGTGTGGTGTGTGCAATTAAGGCCACACACATCAGTAGCACTACATACCTAGGTAGGGGTTCTAGTCCCAGTATTGCCAAGTAAAACTGTGTGTATATGAAGGGGTCTACTTCAATTTGCAGAATATACATGTCCCAGGAGGTCATCTGTCTGACAACTGCCTGGCAAATGCTAACATTTCACAGGTATTATCCTGTGGAAATTCATTCTTCACAACTAGTAGTAGATGTGTAAATGCCCTCTTTGCCTCTGTATAGCATTACAGCGATACTGGGGCTGGTATATATAGCTGGGTGTGGATCTTGTGGACACAGCCACCATCATTGCAGTTATTGTTGAGTGTATGCCCCCCTGCTTAGTTGTCTGTAATACTGTACAATTCATGTTAACAGGTTAAGTAGTTGTCAGTCACATCATCTGTGGTTCTACACCACCTCACACCCTCCAAAGGGTAGGGCTGTGACACCCACACCAGCACACCTATGTTTACTGAGTTGAGGATTGCACTACATTGGGGAAGGGGACATATACCCTGCCAGTACCATCGTTAACTACATTAAACTACCAGACTGCTTATTTTCCAATGTGTTGTTGTGCATATTCTGTCTTGGTGGAATTACATAGGCTAAAATGGGTTCCTTGCAAAAGTACATACATCTATCTGTACAGTATTCTCTGTGTATTGCATCAACACCAAAGCCTCTGTGTGTGTTATACACAAACATGTGGTGTGTACCACCCAGTACACTTACCATTGTCCACTGTCGAAGGGCTGCTGACATAAGCTACCATGCACTCACCTGTATACACCCCCAGACCTATCAGGCATGTGGCATATGCAGTAACTGTTATACAGACCAGTGACATGCATTCAGCTGTACTCAGAATATGGCACAGTCAAGGTGTCACCATAGTGCCCTACCCCTTGTAAGAAACAACAGCAAACCAACATCCTGCTTACACATGGACACCTACAACACAAACAGTATACATTATGGAGACCACAATCATTCAGTGTTAATAACAGCTATAATGCATCATGGCTGGACAGCTGCACTTCCTGACATGTAAGCATTAAGCTTTCGTGCTGAAAACATGTTACACAGCATTACATTGGTACACCAAAGTACAGTCACCCTGTGCATCAGAATCATATTAGCCTGTCCCTGCATCAGTGTTATGGATGACAGGGATGTGGCACAGGTATCATCATATGCACAGGATGTGTTGTTGGTTTGCAGAGACCTAGACTGAGCCATACATTTGACATCATGTGTGTGTGTGTTAGGGGGTTTCATTATTAATTGGGCTGTTGTGATGTGGTGCGTGTAGGTATGGGGTTGCCCTAACTGTGTTGGTGATGTGTGTGTATGCATGTACACAGTTCTGCCATGTGGCTGCCCTATACAGGGGTTTGTTGTGCAGCAGAGGACCATACCTGAAAGGGTGTGCAGTTCACTGTCTCCAGCCATGGACATGAGAACTGTGCCTGCCAGGGGTTCCATGGGCGCCACCAGGTACAAGCCATGATATGGTACTCTCCCCTGATGATGACATATGTCTGCTGCATTCAGGTCCCTCTTGGGACTGACCAGGGCCATGTGCATGTGGCCTGCTGTGTTGTGGTGTGGACAGCATCCACCTGCAGTGCTGGGGCTGGTACTGCCATTACAGGAGCGTCTTTGACGTCTTGCATGTCCACATCAACCTCTAGCCGTTGGTGTTGCTGGCCTACGTCCACGTGGCCATTGTACTACACCCACCATATGCTCAAACACAGACATTCCACAGTTGAGGATTCCCACCATTTCACCCAACTGTCTATCCATGACCTTTGCAAAATAATAGTGGGCACCTGCAAGATCATGGATGTTGTCAATAAAAGTGGAATGAGCAGCCCTTTGCAGCTTCAGACCCTGTCTGGTATACCATTCCATATGTGCCTGTGCCTCCATGACAGCCTGAAACATGTGTCTGGTAGCACCAGATGTGGCACTTCTGCCAGGGGAATGATGACCAGCAGCCCTCCTATGAGCACTCCTGTACATCTGCCTGTGTGGCACCCTGCCAGACATCCGGCTATGGCTGCTGTGTCCAGACATACATGCCATAGACACCACACTGTCCTGTCCCATACCACCATCCACCAACTATCCCTCATCTATGGTCACTGGTGATGGGGTATGTATAGGCAATGTGACTGTGTGCGGAGATGGGCTGGATAACAGTGGGATGCCAAACGATGGTGCAGCTTCAGCCCCTGACAATCCTGCATGTGCCTCAACACTGCTATCATCATTGTCAGTGTCTGTATGGACATTAACATCAGCTTGCCTGCAAGAGGGACCCTAACACACCTCTCCACCTGTGAAGGGAAAACAAGAAACGCACTTTAAGACCTGTACATCATTGCTTAACAGTACACACACACACACACACACACACACACACACACACACACACACACACACACACACACACACACACACACACTTACAGGTGAGGTTGCACAAAGATATTACACACAGACCTCTCATTATCCATTTGACAGCATGCATGACATATGGCACTCAACAGCATGCAGTGCAGCTATAGTCAATCCCTGTTACCAACATTATAAATCTGGTAAAGCAGGAAACGAGAAGTCGCACACTACACACTCTCGTTGACAAATCACCAAAAAATAGAGGGTACTGGTAGTGTATCTCCAACTCACAAATGTGAGAGCTGATGTTACTATTGAAACCGTTTATTTGAAACAAAAAGTTACGTTAAACACTGGAAAGCGTTTTTCGTTCCAACTAGTGTCGGAACTTCTTCAGACAACAACTCAACTGTTACAGCTTCCTTTTAAAACATTCATCAGTTAATATAAAGCAGGTGCCAACAATCAGTTACTAATGTGTATTCACTCTACATTTAAAGAACCATACACATACAGTTCTATGTTACGTTTGAAATATATTATAACCGCAACAAAAACCATCAATTAACATTATAAATCTCTGTGATTCATGGGTTGTGTTAGTAGGTGATGTCCCTTCCCCTGGAACACACTGCACCCATGTACACAGTATTGCTGTGTACCTGTTCAGCACCCTGACATGTACAGTGCACCATACCTCACAGGTGTACACGCCATTGCTGAATGTGTATATGTATGTCACTTATGTTTGCACTGCTGCTCACATCCCCTATGTGCTTGTCTGACACATACCTGGGATGATATTTGGACAGATGTCCTTAATCAATGCCTGATGTCTGATTTACAGATCTCATTATCAGCAGTGCATGTATGGTCAATAAAATTCAATTACATTGACGACCTTCAAACCTTACTGTGGCTATGAGGAGTGTACGCACCTTTACTGACATGGCACCCTCTTCCCTAATATGCCATGGGGCCACATTACTGCATATGTTAACCTTACACAAACCTGATATGTGGCATATGACCTGTGCTATCAAATGCAGTATCAAACAAATGTGGTAGTTGGGCAGATGCTGATTGAGATGCATACACTTTGCGAGTGCATAAGTGTGCACACTCTTATCATGATGGTTTGTTGCACCAACTGTTAAGAGTACTACAGCAGTCACTATTCCTGGAAGGGGTATACTAGCATGGGCCATCTGCATTTGCCAGTATTTGCTCACTCTGCCCTACAAATGTCCCACAACTCTACATGATTGCAAGGTCAACTCATGTGCACATCCCTTGGAGGTCACACAGTGCAGTCACTATTGCTGTGGAGTCAGGGTTATGTCTGCCACAATTCATGACCTTGACTGTGTGCAGATACAGCCATTCTTAGCAAGCTTTGTTTGTCTGCTTCAGTTCACTGTTGTGTTTCAGGATGACATCCCCTCCCCATCCTCAGCCTTTCTGCAGATGCTTGACAACTATGGGCTACACGTGTGTCATTTTGCATTGTCCCAAATTCTGAACACCTTGTGTATCGGTCTAGTCCCTGCGAATGAATGGTAAACATATAGATGTACACTGTCACCAGCAAGGTACAGATGGGGATTGTGGGCCTGAGGTGGGGTGAGGTGTTGTTTGTGCAGCACATGTATCTTAATTGATACTGTCTGTAGGTTTCCAACTTGGTCTTTTTACACCATTACACATTCCAACACATGCCTTTGGGAGACTTTTGATGTTATGCATATGCTACTTGTAGAGAAAAAACCAACGAACCTTGGATCCTGGTGATAAATTATCCTTTATTACAAAGCACCAACAGTTCCGCAAACAGTAATAAAACAACAAGGACTAAGCGCTTTCACCCTGGAAACAGGGCATCTTCAGAGTACTGAATGTGCACTACCTATTTCATTATATAGCAACCAGTTCCCTTAATTACACTTAATTAACGTTTAACGTTAAATAACTTAATTAGTTAATTGACCAACAGATTGAATTGTGATGAAAAAAATTGAAAATCAACAAGAAGTCAGGTTACAAATGACTCGCTGAATATGTTAAATATAAACCAAATACAAATATATCTATTCTATACAACTATTTGAATATATGTATAAATAAATAAATCAATGTATGTTTATTGCAAGTTAGATAGTCAATGTAATGTTAAATGTAAAAAATATATAGTTACTGATTCATTTTGTAAAATGTGTAATATAAAATATGTTAATATAGCAGCATGCTGTATCTTAAAAAATGTTGTATTATTGTAGGGAAAATGTAAAACACACTCATTGAACTGTGACATCTGTACGAGCTAAAAATAATTAAAATTAATTAAAATATATATATATAAAATTGTAAAGTGCATATAATATCTTTAGATATATTTATGTAATATAGTGTAGTATATATTATTAAACAATAATCTTATTAAATGTTATTACTAATTTCATAATATCGAAAATTCTATCAAACTTCATCTAAAAAATCATATAAAAGTATATGTTATATATATCTATTTATTTATAATTTAACATATTAATGAAATATAAAAATTAGTACTAATAATAATAAGAAATTATCTATACAAAATTTATCTATATAAATATTGATAATTCATGGTTCAACTGTGTAAAAAAAAATAAAAATAAAAATAATGTATTAATGTATAATAATGTCAACACAGTTATAACAATGAATTTAATAGTGTGATATAGTACCTATCTACAATGTAAATTAATCAAAATTAAATATATAAATATATAAATATGTAATTATATGCTACTTGTAGAGACCATTGGCTGATGTTTCCTGTGGAACAACTGTCCCATTTGTTTACCCAAACCCATGGGCCACACTTATGCAGAGTCCAGGTGAGTGTCAACACAGGTACTACACAGCCAGTACTTGCTAGATATTCCTGCAACTCCCTCAGTGTTGCGGCATTTTACTAGGCAGCATGCATGACCAGTTTCCATCATGTGTCATCATCTGTCTTGGATGGCCATCTGTTTATTTTCTACATTAATCTTGTCCCATACATCCTCGCCACATACATGACTGCCTGCACTGTTTGCCGTGGTATATGCAATGGTGAGGTAAGGCTACATGTCCCACTCCTGTTAGCTACCTGTTGGGTATGGGATCCATTCCATGGCTTATAAGATGTGTGCAAGCCATGGCTGCCTCTGTTGCAGGTAAGTGGGCACATTTGATGGACAAACGTCTTGAACAGCAGACCATTTCTTGGTGTGACATTGAAGACCTATACTTGCTGTAAGGTCCATACTCATGAAGAGTGAATGCTGTCAGTACCTCAAAAGCTGCTTCCACAATGTGTTATTTGGAGTGTATGCACACATATGCTTCCGGTGTTTGTAAGGTATGTATTCCCCATATTTGCTGTCCTAACATGGGATTCTATATTACACATTCATTGCTCATGTTAGGACCACATTACAGGTTGTAAAGGTTGTGGAATGCGGTATAGTTATATGCCATTGTGCAGATCTGTAACAGTTGCCATTGTAATAGTGGTATATATATACTGTTGTAGCACTTTATAAGGGTGATGTTTCAGACATGTTCGTACTGTAGTCCATTTGTCCCACCATTATGTTCATCTCTGTGCGCACATCTTGCAATGACAGGTTGTTAGTTATATTGCAGGACTCTTACATACCCTTCAGATATGCCACCATGGTGACAACTGTGATGCAGTGCAGTTAACAGCAAATAATAAGTGAACATGTACAGCATGCATTATGGGTAGGTCTGTTAAATGTGTGCAAGGGAAATACCATTGTCATAACATGGCCGATGTATTGGCAAACCTGAACAAACAACACCATACTCACCAGCTACAGGCTGCTGCCCCAGAGGTATATCAGTGGGACCTACATAGTTGTGTGAGAGATGTGATGTCAGTAGCTACACCTGTGGCATTGGTACAGAGTGGGAGCAGCATTACAGTACATCAACAGTACAAACCCACAAAACTACAGATTATGCACATCTGTTTATTACAACACAGCAATAGACCATATATATATTTTATCTCACATATGCATGACTAAACTCTACAAATGCAGATGGATAAGCAACAGTGGTCTACTGATGTGCCCTGTGGACTTCCATGCACACTCCTCATCCATTTTTTAGGTAGCACCAACCTCCACAATGCTCTCTATGGGGTCTTGTGTTTGCGGGTGGGCAGGCGCCCCAAGGCTGGTGAGGAGCTCTTCAGCATGTGTCATGGAGGGCTGGATGGCATACCCCCCCGTGGATAGCTAGTCCCTCTTATCTGCAGCAACACGCTGACGGGCATGGCGGAGTAGGTCAGTGCACCAATGTCGTACCTGCTCATAAGTGTGGCTATGTAGGCCGACATTGTTTACCCTGTGGATGAGCTCGTTCCACAGGGCAGTCCTCTCCTGCAGATCATGAGCTGTACATCCAAACATGGTGTGGTAGTGCTGCACCAGGAGTTGTATAATCACCTCATTCTCCTGAGGGGAGTAAACCGGCAAGTGCTCCCATGACATGGTGTCTGAAAGACATAAAGAGGAAAAAGGTCTGAGGACCTCATACTGAAAGGATATAATAGTTGTTAATACACATCTCTGTCTCCCCCCACCATATCTGCAACAATAATCTGAACACACAACTCAACAGGTATGTTTACAGCAAACCTACGGTTGGGACATATATTGTATTGTACAACAATTTTTGCAATGTGTTTCTAGTCATGTTCCATGTTGAAACACTATCATTGGTGGCCTGTTGCAAACAATGTCACCTGCATGCTATTGTAAGGGCCACTATGGTTCCATATATGCATGTGTTCTGTTTGCTACGTGACTGCTCGAAATCTGGTGTTTTGTGTTAATGGGGATATCTATGCATGCTTTTAGACATAATCCTGAAATTTGTGGACTAGACATAATACTGGAATTTGTGGACAATTACTACCCACATATGTTCTATAACTGTGACACAATAGCATGTTTGGAAAGGCAGTTCCCAGCAGAACCACCTCTCCCACCTCATCTGGCCATAATACCATGCCACAACACATCTGGGACCCACACCGGGTCCTCATCATCTGCTGGTCTTGCACCACCTTCAGGTAGAACCACCTCAGGGGATGGTGTTCGTCACCCCCGGGAGCACACACAGACAGGATCCTGTCACCTGAAGTCAGGTCCGGGGTCTGGTGCATAGGGAGCTCCACAGAGTCTTGGGGATGTGCTACACCAGCTTGAGGCCCTCAGCACACAAACACAGGGTCTGCATGCTCCTCCTGCTCATCCCCCAGCCTAGGCAGCTTCAGGGCCGTGAAGCTGCAGTTGTGACTGCCGATGGGTGGGGACCTTGGTCTCATTGTTTCCATATGGGGGCTCATGGGCTTCCACATTCCAAACACCACTCCTCATACAATATATATATATATATATATATATATATATATATATATATATATATATATATATATATATATATATATATATATATATATATATATATATATATATATATATATATATATATATATATATATATATACAGATATCAATGTGTATAGATATGTGTGATGTTCTCTCACGCATATCGTCCAGCACTGTCATTCAACACTAGGGGAAATGTATTTATATATGTATATACACACACACACACACACACACACACACACACACACACACACACACACACACCTACATACATACATACACACACACATATATATATATATATATATATACATATATATATATATATATATATATATATATATATATATATATATTTATATGGGGTGCATTCAGACATCAGGTCCACACTCTCTAACTCTCCTTCCTCCACAGCTGCACTGTTCTGCCTTGCTACAAAATAGACAGGTGTCACATGTTGACACAGCCTAACATTAGGGGGGGTATATATAGGGACAGATTGCAGGTAAGCCTATTACACACCTACTGCGATTTTGCAGGCTACATTTCACGTTAACATGACTGCCCTGCTTGTGGTGGGATCTGAAACTCGTGTCTATCATAATGGCATTACTTCCACCACCAGCTATTTGCCACACTAATATACATGTCTTGAGGTACAGAACACACACTATGATAGCTTACATCTTGTCATTCAGCACTGATCTGCACAGATGACAGGTATGGCCCACTGCCCACAGGGCCAGATGCTATGTCCATAACAGTTGTTCAGCAGGACATCATTACAACAACTCCTGATGACACATATAAATCTTTCTACATCATCTATCCCATTATTATAGACCAAGTACTACATTCAATTACATACATATATGTTTCACATACCTGTTGCAGTATTGTCCTCTCTTCTAAGTATACTTTTATGTGTTCCTTGTGTTATATAGGGTTGGTTTGTAGGTTTAGTTGGTTTAGATATTTTTTTGTTTTTATTTTCCTGTTTGTTTTTCTCTCTCTCTATCTATCTCCACTACAGAGACTGCACTGCTTTGAATAGATTGCAGCAGTGAATTTTTAGGTGAGGCACATGATCAGCTGTTGGCCTCTTCACCACTCAGTGTTCACCACTTGCTAATTGCATGCAGCCAGCTGTGTAGTACTTCCTATTACCACTGTCATTTCAACCCACTACTATACATCACTACATCATGTGGGCATTGTCCCTTTACCTTTCCTGTATGGAAAACATTCTTCCTGTGTGTGGGCAGCAGTGTTATAGATAGCAGGTAGCAATACATCTTCAACAGGACTTGCAGACACAGGCCAACTACATATTTGTATAAGGTTCCAGACCTATGGACAGTGTGAGTAGTGTTGTTATATGCATTGTATACCGCTAGTTTGACAAGGTTTGTGTGTACATGCTAGTTTATCATGGAATGCAGTCTGTCTGCATAGCTCTCAACTGTGGGCCTATAAACATGATGGCCAGAGGATTGGCTGTTATGTTTTGTCTGTTCACCACACAGGTCTTATCGCTGATATATCAGTGGCATTCTGTCTGTTGAGTGCTATCAGTACATGGCTACATCCATTTGTGTTTCTGACTTCATATTCCTGAATAAGGGTATGTTGCAACCAGTCCTGTAACAACAGAAACTTTCACAGTGTATAACAACAATATTGCAAATATGGCCCTGTGTTCCAGCCTCTGTCTTCCTCTTATATACCAGGTTTTGTCCATATGTCATGCAGTAAGAGGTTGCTAAGTAGTGGCCTATCATTATGTAGTGCTGGCATTCCTGCCATCATTCCAGTGAAGTTGTCGACTCCCACACATATTGTGGGGTAGTGTCCATATATATGTGGAATACAGCGGGACAAAATGTGTGTTGCCTTGTACAGTCCAGAGGTCAGTATATGAAACACTGTTATATGCCATTGTAAGTCATTCTATGAGGGGGGGTATGCACCATTTATAACCTAGGCTGTTACAACATGTGAGGGATATAGTAGTAAGACACACTGAGGTATATGGCTGTACATTTTCATAGATTTCACCATGGGAACAGTGGTGGACTAGTGCTTACTGTCTTACAGACAGTTCTGTTTGTCAGTGTGATAGTAAAGTTTTAAGTTAAGCATTGTTATATCACAGAAACATTTTCATTGTGACAATGTAATTCTTTTCCCCCTAGGGGTTGAGTACAGAGTGTAATTGGAGGCTGCTGAACTATATCTGTATTAATTAGTGTTGATTGATTCTTATCTTCCAGGTGAGCGTTTCTTTACTGTTGTACTACTTGAAAACCTTGGCCTGGATAGCAACATATGTTATGCTTTCAGATTACTGTATAAAATGTTTTGCTTGATAGTTGTATTACTCAGTGATGTATTTCAAACACCTAACTACTATATGAAATGGCATATACAACTGAAATAGTACACAAATAAACATTTCTGTGTATGCAAACCTGTGTGTGGTGTCATATCCTTTGACTTCTCTGTGGGTATATATATTTAATGCAATAATTGTCTTTTGTATGAGAGACTCAAACACTGTCCATTTTAAAATGTGGCAACTGTAGGAATACTGGCTGTTCAATATGCTGTGCACCCTCTAAATATGTATTTTCCTATACATATCTATATGTAGTAATATATGTATATGTGTATGTATGTGTATATACACATATCTATATATTTGTGTGCGTGTGTGTGTATATATATATATATATATATATATATATATATATATATATATATATATATATATATATATATATATATATATATATATATATATATACCTGTATGTGTGTATTTATATGTATTATTGGGCTGTTTACTGCTTCCACATTGTACATTCACTATGGTAGGCAGACTGTTCTGCATGATATGTTATTGATATCATCCTGACATTGTACAGCTGAGATGGATTACTGTTCACGTCTTGTGGCTATGTTGTGTAGGGTCCTGGGTATGAGTCTTGCAAGTGTTGATATTATGTTGCAAGACAGATCTGTTCAGCTGTGGAACAGGGGATGATATCTCACCCCCATTAATGGTGCCTTTGGTCATATATTTATTTATTGTGTTCTTTTACATATATCTATATATATATATATATATATATATATATATATATATATATATATATATATATATACATACAGACATGTACCTATATAAATACATTTCCCCTACTGTTGAATGACTGGGCTGGATGATATGTTTAAGAAAACATCATTTTTTTTTACATCTGACATGGTTTAGTAGTAAATCACTTTGGCTGTAATGTGCAGGGTTCTGAGTTTGAGACTTGCAAGGGACGATTATTTGGTTGCGTGGCAGAACAGGAGCTGTAGAAGACAGAGTGATTAAGGCACTTTAAAGCAGTTGTAAGTGGGTTTGTGCAGGTTTGCGCTGAGCTAAGTGATGCTTATGTGAGCTTAGCTTTGCTTACGCCCACTTACGGCCACTTAAACTCGCGCTAATTTCAATTAAAGAAAAGAAAAAAGGGAGATAGGAAAGTGGTGAAATTGGGTAAGTAGGGGGACAAATGGGGAGAAACAAGTAGGGATGTGCAGGATGGGTGTAGGAAAGGACCATAGCTCTGCATTTCTTTGGTAGCAACAGCTGCTGTCAATGTGGACAATTTAGAATTTGGAGCCTCACACCCTACAGGGAGGTGTGTGGGAATTATACAATATGGATGATTGGTAGGGTTAGATTGTGTGATGGGTGCATGTCTCTGGGCGAAATGCAGAGCTATGTATGGAACATTTTTTTTGTGGGACAGATGCTCCCTTTTTTTGATGCGAGAGTGGGATGTTAAGGAAGGATTATTGGTAAGTGTGTTGAGGGAGGTTAGTAGGAGAGGTCGCATTTGCAGACAGACAAGACAGACAAGACAGCAGACAGGGGTGATGTATGACGCATGGGGTGTCAACACCTTGACGGAGAGGATGGTTGGGAACCTGAGGCTCATGAACCCCCAGATGGTAGTAGTGGCACTGATGTCCCCACTTGATTGCAGTCATCACCACTCCTTTACAGGCCTGAGGTTGGCTGTGCTGCGGGCTGAGCTGGAGGGCCACCTGCTCCTCTAGTTGTGACAGCCTGCCCTCCACCTGGTGCAGGAGGTCATCCAGCTCCATCTGGAGGATGCTGTGCACCATGCCACAGACCTCGTCCCAGGTGACAATGTCCTCACCATGCCCACTTGCAGGGGGGGCGAGCAGGACCAGCAGATGAGGGAAGCCTGAGTTGGGTCACAGACGTGCTGGGACCTGGTGCCTCGGCAATGTGGGATGGGAGAGGTGGATCTACTCGGATCTGCCTTCCCATATGTGCTATGGTGTGGAAATTAATAATGAATATGGTTAGTCATGCACAACACATTACAACATTAGTCAAAATAGCATGCATGGATATTCCCACTAATGAAAACATTGCAATTATAACAGTGATATAGCAAACAGAATCTATGCATATATGGAATGGCATTCAGGGTTGCAACAGTATGCCAGTTAGTGGTATGTCAGGCAGGCAATAAGATGATTATTCAACAGGGGATATTAGTATGCACACAGTTTAAACAATGATAAACCAAATGGAACAACAGTCCCAACAGTAGAGATTTGTTTAGGAACATACTCATGTTGGTCTCAGTGTGATGGTTGGATCAGTTGAGTGGTGGGGCAATGGAACAGATTCAATTGACAACTGCTATCAAGTATATTTATCATTACACTAATATTCACTACTCTACATTCTGACCACACTTTCACTCTACCTGGGCCATGGGGCTGCTACAGCACACCAATAGCTGTAGATATCAACAGAGCAATTGTACCCGTATTTTAGTTATACACATCAGACCTGTTTATATACCAATTTCTTTACCTGTGGGCCTTTCCAGTTGAACTGTGTGCACATCACATTGCTGTTTCAACACATATTTCAGATTCACATACTAGTTGCAGACCCTGGAGTGCATGTTGTGTCTTTCACATACATCTATTGGGACATTCTCTGTGTGCAGGTTTCTTGTCAACTGGGGAAACTATCCATGACAGCATGACACTTGAGGGGCTTGTCTGGGCCAGACTGCAGAGTTTGGATGTCTAGCTTGCACCTGTTTGTAGGACTGGGGCTGATCAACACAGCAATTGTACACATTTCATAATTATACACATCATACTAGTATTTCTATTCAGATTGCTTTACCTGTGTGCCCTGTATGGAAAATGCATGTGTTGCAGTACATTATTTTTTCTATTCAGATTGCAGTTTAAAATTGTAGAACCAGACTGAGATGTTAGTGGTGGTCCCTGGATTCAAACTGTGCTGTGTGTGCAAAATTGAACTACAGGCCTAGTCCTTATCAGACTGAGCTACTGGGGAAGTATTGTATTTTGCTTGTGACATTTCTATCTAGTACATATTTTTGTGCACAATACTTTTATTATCACATTTTGGATTATTTGTTTCCCATTTTCAGTACAATGTATGCATACACAACAGATATTGGTGTCACTGAAACATGTGCACATTAGCTGGATTGCACATTTGACTGTTTTACAACTACATACTGCAATTTAGATTCCTTAATACACATTGTAGGTTTTAGGTCTGCACCTGTTAGCCTTATACATTTCTCAGTACATTCACAGCTACATACGGCTGAAATTGAAAGGTTTACACAGGACAATGCTGGCAGACAAACAAGTAAAACACATTGTGATGGGAATATGTACTCTTTCTTTTTTACAGTTATTTAACATGCCCATTCTAAAGTATGCAGACAAGCAGTGCTAAATCAGTTCACCTCAGTTAATACATTCTGCAGGACATATACATTTCTATTTATCAGGTAAAAGTGAAATGACACACACCAGTGTTTGGGATCACCTTTATTAGTTTTGACATACATATCTGTGTATGACTCAAAACTCCACAATTACTATTCCTGCATTATCTGCACAGGGGAATAATTTTCATTTCTAACTGTTACAGTAGCCCTGACATGGCACTTTCTTTGCAGGTTCACTCAGACACACTCATACATATTCTAATATTCCTCTCCTGCATATTGTACCTTTTTTGCTACTGATATCTGTCTTACACAGCAGCTGGAATACTCCACTGTAACACTGGCAGCCTGAAACAGGCATTTATTCCTGACTTTTACAGCACAATTATATATACAAGCAGTACTACCATTACTATAATTTTAATTTCTTACTGCTAATAGTAGGGGGTATTCTTTACTCACCATACTGCCGATGTAGCCAGGCAAGTCACTGTGCATGAGCCTGCACATTCTGGGACATCTCCACAGCAGCTGTATGGGGAGACATGACACATTAATCTCACTTGCACAGTCCGAAATTGAACTTTTTCCATACTTAGTTAGAGATACATAAAACTGCATACTTACAGACAGGTGGGACATCCTGTGCTCAAGCTTCTTGGATTCACTGGACCAAGAGTGCACCCCTCCTCTGTTTCAGGTTGTTATGGTGATGACGTACCTGCTCATCAGTCTGGGGTATGACAGTGGCACTGGTGAGATCATGTGCAAGCTGGTCCCAGGCCTTCCCTTTGTACTGTGAGCCCTGGTACTGCCCTGCAGCAGCCTCCCATCATGATTTTTAACTAGGAGCCCAATCATGACCCTGCACTCCTGGATGTCCCAATGTTGCACTCAGAAGCTCTCTGATGTCAGCCATTTTGGTCCTGCTATGTGCAATCCCAAATGGTTATGGCTGTATTCCCACCTGTGCGGTTTAAATAGGGCAGTTTTCCCACACTTTTTCATGATTGGCTGGCTTTAATATGCTGCACTGTGCTTAGCTCTGCACAAATCCGCATAGCAATGCTTACACTAGCTAAGCAGAGCTGAATGCAGTAACCAATGCTTACACTAGCAAAGTATTGCTTAAATCATTTTTTTTATTAAAATTATAAATTGTTTTTTTACATTTATATGTTACATATTCCCACCCCTACTGTGCTATATGTGTGCCATATGGTTGACATCTATCATTCACATTCCATAAAAGTTTATTAAATAATTTGCCAGAGGGGAGATTTGAATCTAACATGTTCTACATGCTATATTATGGCAGCACCACTATGCTACAACAGATTGATGATGTCTTTTATCACAGTAGCACTTGTCTATCATTTTCAGGATTTCAGACAGGCTAAGCATAGTGGTGTTCCATGCAAACAAGATGTGCGGCACTTAATCTTCGCATTTATTTCATGAAAAAAATATATAATTCCATTTTTTTATTTTTTACTCCTTTCCTCTTGCCATACTGCTTCCATGCATGTAGGGCAAGAGTGCATACATTTGGGGGTGTGCACATGAAGGCTACTGCCTTCTATAGGTGCTTGTGTTTTTTTTTTTTTTTCAGTGTCCGTGGACACTAAATGTTAGCTATTTACATTTCAATGTCTGCGGACACTCGTTTACTATATAATATTAGAGCCAGGCTCTAATATTATATAGTTTGACACTCATGCCGTACGGCACTTTCAGAGCTAAGGGGAAGTGTTTCAGGTGCTGGAATTGCTGACACATGCCCCTTGCGCTTGTTCCTGGTTTGTGTCCATTTAGTTTAGATAGCAGCATGTCTCCATGCATATGCAAGGTGCGCTGCTATCCTAAATGGACATGAACCACTCCATGCAAGAATAGCCTTATTATTGCATGGAGCTTTGTGAATCCAGGGGATAGTCTTTAGAGAGTTTCACCATCATCATGTCATAGTTCGTCCACAGAAGAAACCAAACAGTTCCACAAGGAAAATCAGGTGATCAAACCTCTACATAAACACAATACAATATTATATTAAACTAATAAAGTGAAATTATCACACATATTCTAGAAAAAAGTAAAAATATCAAGCTTACTCTAAAGTGATGTTAACAATCATAATCAATAATATAAACTAGTCATAACACATGGAAACAAGGAAATACACCTACAAAATTAAAATTAGTGTATAGAATATACATGATATTCATAAGTGCTAAGGCCTAAACATCCTGAGCTATATATATGGAGAGAAACAAAATAATGCTACATAGATGAGGGAAACATGCTGGGGACTGGTCTAATTGTTAAGGTGTTTATATCAGTCACAAGGTATAGGGATAGACTCTCACCTTTGAAGGAAAACTGGCTAGGCTTAAAATGGCTTGCAAGGACAGCTAGCCTAGTACTTGCCTATGAACATATACATCAAATCTGTCAAGTCAGATGAATTAAATGTAACCACAAATAAGAACAGACATGCAGAATTAAGAGTGAACTGACTTTTGAAGATATTAGGTCCTTTAGAGTCCTTCAGTTAACCGCAATCCACGCATACACAGATATCTTTGGCTGAGCTAAATACTGCAACGTTGACTTATAGACTTAGGTTTTAACTTTATGTAGTACAATGGATATACATCTGTGCATCATATTTTAACATAACCTACATCATAGATGTTTTTTTACTGAATATTCAGTTGTGAAATCTTTATTAATCCTGAAATTATACTCATGACTGTGAAAGTGAGATGGAGGCAGGATCTATGCATGATGACAACCATGCATCAAAGCTGTGCTCTTCAAATGGTTTATGTTGATAAAGAACACATGGCTTATTCTAACCACCTGACAATTGACCCTCTATTATCAGAAGTCCCAATATCACGAGATCTTTTTCCCCATATGTAGGCATAGTTTACCCAAAAAACTGAAGGTGTACAGGTACAGATCAGGAATCTTATAGAAGATGCATCAAGTCTTTTTGAATATTTCTTGTCTTGTTGCAGGATGGGATGTTTCTTCCAGATTAGTTATTTAGTATTTTAATGACTAATGATGTAAGTGAGATAACTTTAATATTATCTAAATAACTATGTGTACTATTTATTAGGTATGTTCCATTTATCACAAATGTATTAGTAGATGCTCTGTCAAAAATGTGATATTTCTGATATTCAGGTATTTAAAGCTAACTCAACCCCTTAACCCCTAACTACTAATCCTTTTTAGAAGGTTTGCCCTAGAATATTGTCTGTTTTGTTACTATTTATTTGTATTGAGATGTATATACACACATATATAATCCGCAATGTTCCAAAATGTATACATTTATTCATGAACTTGTCTGGGAGTACTAGTGTCATAAATGTGTACAAAATATCACTGCAATGATCTCAAACCCATACAATCAAAGACAATCATTGTGAATTTTAATAAAAAATGCTATGCCATTTTTATGCCTCAAGACACTCAGCAAATGAAAATATTACTTTTACTCAGAAATGCATACTGTTTTATATAAGCAATCACACCAACATGATAAAATAATGTATTTGATAGTTTATTTTATTCCAAGACAACTGAAACCTATTCATTTGTTTTCAGTCGACCATTTGGTAAAAGTTTCACTCTGTCAATTTAAAAAGGCTATTATCACCTGAATTACACCTTAATGTCAATGACTTCATTTCCTTTAAAGCTTCAAGATATTTTTATAAAATATTCTCAACACAAAACTCCTTGAAAATCTTAACTTTATTCTGTTTTCCAAAGCCTAATGGCTTTTAAAGAAAATAAGATATCGAACCTCAGATATGTGCATTCCTCTCAAAGAATGTAAAGCATGCAAATTTTCTTATAACGTACAAAAATTAAAGAAAATAATATGTTTTTCTAAAAAAGGTACATTTTGTGTGCCTTAGTTTTATACAAACTCACTGATTATATGACTGAAAAAACTGTGTGCATCTCATATTGAACAAATACACAGGTTATACATTAATTCTGATATGAATAACAAAACCCGAAGATCAAACTGTTTATATAAGATTACAAATGGATCCTGACAATAAGGGAGCATTTTTCAGTAACAATAACAATTATTAATGCAAAGATCTCTGAATAATATATCACAACTCTCAGCTACAAAATAGACACAAACATATCTTTATCTTCTAGTTATCATGCTTGCTACATTTGCTGTACATATGCCTAAAATGTGAGGCATTAGAAGTTCAGTGACCCCCAAAAGACCTTCTATATTTAATAGAAATAAAGAGGATTTTTGCTAATTATATAGTGACAATACAGTTAATACATATTTTATAAATTATTGCAGTCAGCTTTCTGAGAAGAATTTTACCACAGCTAACAAAATGAAAAATTAGCATATTATAAAATGTTAACAGCAGTAAAGGCAAGCAAACTAAATCCACTGATGCCTGTCTTTGAAAGATTATAACATTGTCACTCTATGGCATTTATTACAAAATGTTCAGGTAATAACAGAATGATACTGAACTGCAAAACACACCTAGAATCTAATTCTAAGAATAGAGCTTCCAGTGCACCAGAGACCTGCATTTGATCCTACAGCTTTAGCTATTTAAAAACAGCACTGTAGTTACACAATATGTTACACAATATACATTCTTAAGGGTAAAACACAGAGAGTTTTTACTGCTGACATACTCAGGACAAAGTAAACAAAGAGGCATTTCTGGACATAATGATGTTCTGCATACTGAGCAAGAGTTCACCACAAAAAGAAAAGACTACAATGTAAAATGTCAGACTATGACAGGAAAATCATAAGCATACCTCTCAACCTCTTAGAGCAGGAAATCAGGACAAAGCCATCAATAAAAGTTGTACAAAGGACAAAAAATAAGGGCAATTTTTAAATATTGCTCTTACAAGCTTAGAAAGTTGATAGAATAATATGTTTTGCATTAGCCTGAAAATTTCTGAAGGAGATGAAGTCTGAAACTCAAATGTTTGTCATTATTTTCTAACTTAAATCTTTAATTATTTGCCACACATTTGCCAGAAAAACACAATTTTATGAAAAAGGAATAAAAGTATGAGGCACAAATATGAAAATTCTGTGAAAATCTATACAGTTGAGAGGTATATTCACAATTAAAAGCCACTGACACCTGTTTTCAAATCCTGTATCTGTATCACTCTAAGATTTAATTACAAAACTTTCACATAACGACACCAGAGTATTCTACAAGTTTCACATATGACTGCCAAGCTAACCACAGAGCTTCCAGTACAGACAACTTCTGAATTTGATACAATAGGCTGGGCTGCTTCAAATATGACAATGTAGCCACTATGTATTATATATGGAGGCATTACATGTGGGTTATGGTTGTGCAACACTGTTGTACTACAAGATTGAGGAAAACAGAGTTGGAATACATAAGCAGCATGTATATGTCTATAGGTGTATTTATTTTATTTATTTACTTATTTATTTTACATTTGTTTACTGGGATAGTCCATCAGCGTGAAAGCTTATTTTTAGCAGAAGTGCCAAGATATATCTATATATATATATATATATATATATATATATATATATATATATATATATATATATATATGAGCATAGGATCATAGGAAGTTACTAGGCTAATGACACTAGGGCCCTTACAAGCCTAGCAAAGTTCTTACCCTTATTTCCACAATTAGCACCTGTTGGTCCCATCCAAGAGGGCACAGGTGGATTCCCTGTGGTGAATGTACAGTTGCCCATCCAATCATCCAGATTACATTTGAAGAGGGCCAAAGAGGTACTCTGTTTGACATGAAGTGGGAGTCTGTTCCAAAAGTGTAGTAACCTCTGGGAGACAAATCTGTTCCTCCAGCAGGTTTTATTAATATCACATACTAGGTTATGGTTTTTAGAATGAGTAATCTGTGTACCATTTGACTTACAGATATAATTTCCAATAAAGCAAGGTCAGAGATGGCCTTGTATAAAAGGTAGAAATTGCCTCTGAGTAGTCTGTATGAAACAGAATAATGTGGAAGTTGTCTCAGATGGTCCTCAAAAGACAGATGCTGAAGACCTTGAGTTTTCCTTGTGAAGAACCTTTGCTGCAGGTGCTTGGAAAGGTACATACCAAAAGGAGTTTTGTACTCTGATGAGGGAATAGTACAGGGTGGTTATAACTACTTTTTTCTGATGGCAAAGCCCTTACTTATGAGATGAACAATGTAGAATGTCCTTCTTACCACTGTGGAGACATGGTAGTCAAAGGTAAGGTTGCTGTTAACCTGTGTGCCCAGGTGTCTCACCACTGAGTGCATACTTAAGGGGTTGCAACTGATGTGGTAGTTAGCAGGAGCATTACTTTTACTGAAAGGAATTATAATATATATTTTTTGCATTGAGTTTAAGGCCATGACTTTGGCACAAGTCATTTGTTTGTGTAAGACCCTCTTGTAGGATGTTGGCATCATTTGGAAATTTTATGACCACTCCCAGTTTGCAGTCTTCAGCAAACTTTGTCAGCCATGGACTTTTAGTTTTTTTTCTTGTTCTTTGGAGAAATAGATTCCAAACAGTAGAGGTCCCAGGACTCTTCCCTGTGGAACACCACTGGTTACAGGTCTGCAGCTGGAGGTGGACTCCAATCTTTTGACTATATGAGTTCTATCAGTAAGCCAGTTAGTGACTCAATGATGCCTTAGTGGGAGATAGTGTCATATGGCTTGGCTAAGTCCAGGTAGGCTGTATGTACAGATTTCCCCTTCTTCTAGGGCCTTGGTGACTGTCTCGAAGAAGTCCATCAGGTTTAACAGGCATGATGTCCCTTTGACAAATCCAAACTGAGCACAGTCAAGTCTTTGGCGATTATCTATATCTTAGTTGATAAGGTCCATGATAATTCACTCCATGGCCTTGCAGATAAGGCTAATCAGGCTAATAGGTTTATAGTTCCTGGGATCAGTGGAAGCACCACCTTTGTGGAAGGGAATAACACTGGCTGTTTTCCATTCAGCTGGTATGAAGCAGGTGCTTAAACTATGACTGAAAATAGTACCCAATAGTGCTGCTAATTCATGTTGGAGCCCACATAAGATGCAGCCTGGATGATATCAAATCCCACATATGCTGGGTTTTTGGCCTTAGCGAGAGCATTTATGACTAGCTCTTAAGAGATACAAGGTAGGGGACAGGTGGTAGGGATGTCATGGGGTACAAGTGGCAGGGACAAGACAGTGAAGTTTTCACAGAACCTGTTGGCCAACAGGTTAGCTATGTCCACAGGCTCAGTATATGTGGTATCATTAACTACCAGTTCAGCACAAATCTGGGCCTTTCCTTTTAGGTTACAGATGTAACTATAGATTGCCTTGCGGTTGTTCTTTCTTGAGAAAGCTAATTTGGACTCATTGTTTGCTTAGGAAGACTTCAAACAAAGTCTTCTTTGCTTGTTTAAGCTGAGGAGGGAGTGCTTCCTGTTTAGGAGGGCTCACTCCCTCTTACTCTTAGCAATTTCTTCCTCTTATTATAAGCCTGGTAATGGCAGTTGTCCACCAGGCAGGTTTGCTCTCCTTGAGGAGCATGTTTTTGTCCTATCAGGTAAGGACAAGTCAATGCAGGTATACAGGTGTTTGTATAAAGCATTGGTGTAGAGCTTGGCATAGTTCCATTTCCATCTGAAGGTGGAGGTGCAGTGAAGCTATTTATACCATCCCATAAATGGTTATAATCTGCTTTGGAGAAGTTTTTCAGTTTAGTTGCTGCTGGGGGGGGGGTGGGGGTGGTGAGGTGTGATAGTCACGTTGAATGAGACCGATTTATTGTTAGATCTCAGCAGGGAGGACCTCACAGTGGGGGTGCTTCAGTGGACCCAAATATTGATAAATGCCAGATCCAGGATGTTGGTACCCCTTGTGGGGATGTGAACTGGTCCAGGGCACTGGAGTTAACAAAACCGAGGAACATTTGGGCAAGTGAGTTTGAGCATGAGTCAATGGATGGGCAGTTAAAGTCACACAAAACCATGGTGTTCAGATGTATTTTGATATAGACTCAAGTAGATCCAAATAGGCAGTGGGTTTCCTAATTCATGGAGGGGGTCCTGTTGCTGGCAATGACTTGAATAGATGTCCTACCAACAGTTAATTGCACCTGAAGTGTCTCCAGGAAATCATACTTCTTAACCAATCTGGAGGTGTATTTATCTTTAATGAATATTGATACACCGTCACCTGTAGTTTTCATGACTTCAGTTTGAGGTTTAAACATGTGGAAGGAAGTGTAACCCACTATTGCTGGTATGCTCTCTGCCAGCCTTGAACCAGGTCTCCATGAGTGCACAAATTTCTGCATCTTCCAAGGTGTTGACAGTTTCCAGTGAATGCAGTTTCATGTTGAGACTCCTAGAGTTTAGCAGTATAACTGTGAGGTTGTTTTTAGATGGAGTTTTTATGCTGGGAGTTTTGTCCTTGAGACACTGCCTAAAAAAAGACACTATGGGAGTCGCAAGAGCCTTAGCCAGTAGGCAAAATCCCAGGGGCAACAGATTAAGACCATCTCTGGCAAAGCATCGAGGTCTGTATATATGTGTGTGTGTGTGTGTGTGTGTGTGTGTGTGTGTGTATATATATATATATATATATATATATATATATATATATATATATATATATAACTAGGGGTCTACTCATTTTAATTGAGTAACCCATATGTCAGCCTCAGAACAATCAACTGCAAAAATTTGACAAACCAAAATTTCCATAAAATAAAAAATAAAAATGTATTTTTTTTTTTTTGCAAAGGGGTCAAACCCACTGCAGCTCCTGCGCCCATTCTAATTATATATACTAACTGAGACATCACACAATCCCCTGGGAAAGGAAATATTCCACTACCTCGGGGAATGTCAATCTTGCACATCTTTTGACCATCTGCATACATTGACCATATGCCTGAATTAAATAGATGATGGCCAATAGGTATTTAGGTTAAACACAGGACTTTCATGTATATAAATATATATGTACATATCTATCTATCTATCTATCTATCTATCTATCTATCTATCTATCTATTTATCTATCTATACATTACCACTCTCACCATACTCTTCTGGAGTTCAACAATGTGCTCAAAATAACAAGTATAATGCAAAATGTCATTCTATGCCAATAAAGTCACATAAACTAAAGTAACTGAGGGCTGTGTTTCAGTGGCTACATCTCTGTCTCCCTCTTGAAAGTTTATCACATAGCTTCTGTTAATAGCAACATAGTATGTAGTTAGAAAACATACCTAAAATACAGTTTTAACCTTAGAGTTTCAAGTGTGCCACACCTCTGAATTTATCCCCACAGATTTAGCCACTTGAAAGTATAGCATTCGACTCATAACACATCACAAGTGGAAAAATATATTGATTCTGGTAAAATGTATAGGACTTTTCTTCAAGCATAGTGAGCAAGTAATACAAACTATCTAATATTTTTCTTTATAGAGCTTTTTTGTACAGAGGTCAAATAGCCACCAGGAGGAAACCAAGCAAAGTGCCAGAATACAATAGAAGAGCTCTGAAACAATAGATTTACTGCATGTTTATAAGAAAAGACATTTCAGTTGCCTGAAGGCAGTTTAGCAGAATGTACTCAGGGATTTCTAATAAGATACCTGGGTTCAATGCAACTACAGACATAGTCTACCAATGACATTTATAGGAAGATATACTACCATTTTACTAAGAAAAAAAATCAAATAAATGCAATAGCTGTATTTTCTTTTGAAAAAGACTGTCTCCCAAACAGACCATATCAATAATCACTCAGTGGAGTTCTTACAGTGTCCTTTGCTTTTCTATACTGCCTGAATGAGTGAACAAATATGCAGCCACATTTTGCAATCACGTTTCATATTTCTTTGCCAGAAATGGCAAAATAACAACCATTCAGTCCATTTCCAGTTGCTGCTATAGGGTACCTTACGTCATGTTGACTCTCTTAAAAATTAAATAAGAAAGACAAGAGTGTGGTGATTCAGGTAGTGTGCACTGTTACCAGTTTACACAGATCAAGATGGCTTCCAGACAGTCAAAATGAAAAAAGAATCCTAGCAAACCATTTCCTATTGAATCTTTCAGGAGTATGCTGGGTGCTCACCAAATCCTATCTACTTCCATCAAGTGATGACAATAACCACTCTATTGTGAGTATCCTAATTACCTTTTGCTTTAATCCAGAGTCTATACCCTAATCCAGAGTCTATACCCTAATCCAGAGTCTATATCCTAATACAGAGTCTATACCCTAATCCAGAGTCTATACCCTAATACAGAGTCTTTACCCTAATACAGAGTCTATACCCTAATCCAGAGTCTATACCCTAATCCAGAGTCTATACCCTAATCCAGAGTCTATACCCTAATACAGAGTCTATACCCTAATACAGAGTCTATACCCTAATCCAGAGTCTATACCCTAATACAGAGTCTATACCCTAATCCAGAGTCTATACCCTAATCCAGAGTCTATACCCTAATACAAATAATCAAGCAATTCTGACTATAAGCTCTATCTGTGATTGTTAAACGTGAAGAAATAGCATTCACAGTTAAGTACTTTGACTTGCTGCTATACGGCACTGCAGTCCCAGAGCTGATTACAGTAACATAAAGATACAAATGCTTGGTGCTGTAGACATTGTGAACTTCTATCACTACCCATAGGTTTTCCATTTTCAATTCAGATAAAGTGAAAAAAAAAAAAAAAAAAAAAACAAGATCGCAGCAAATACATTGTCATCTTGGAGATTTCAGAAACTATAATCTGTCAGTTTTGCCAGCCCTGACAAAGCTGCAGCAATTATCTGTGATTTCCTTTCACCCAGTGACTTCCACCTAAACTAATAATCGATTCTTCCAATCACCTATTTTCATTAAAACATGTCAAAATAGTCAAAGTATAGCTGATGCTG
Source organism: Protopterus annectens (assembly GCF_019279795.1). Lineage (NCBI taxonomy): Eukaryota > Metazoa > Chordata > Ceratodontiformes > Protopteridae > Protopterus > Protopterus annectens. The sequence continues at coordinate 36,067,596 of NC_056742.1, read as the reverse complement.
CTACCTGACACCTCCCCCAGGTCAACTGGTTTTCTGACAGAAAGTAAATAAAATGTATTGAATACCTGCAGGATAGAGCAATATGTGAATATCCTTGTGCCATTTAGTTCTCTCTAGTCATATGATTAAAGACCAACTCTTAAGCAGTGCAAGCTGTTGTTCAAGACAGCCAATATCAAGTGCTTAGACTGAATAGTAAGAGGACTTGGGTTGGCTAGCCACTCCTATTACTGCAGTCAAGAGTAAGAGGGGAAACACCATGCTATTAGCATGATTTCTCATTTCTAGGGTAAAGTTCCCATTTATTTTAATGAAAAGCTGTTGGAGTAATTATATTTTCTGGCTAGCACAGCTACTGTTTTAGCTAGACAATTGTTTTCCAGATGTGCTGCAAAAAAGAGTGAAAAAGTTACCTTTCTTATTTTAAAACTGTCTCTTTGATGTTTTTGAAATAAGAAAAACAAGTACTTAAGTAGTATAAACTCAACACTTAACACCTGTGTATTAACCATGCTTTATCAAATTTACTCTTGGCTGCAGTTAATTATTTAGTCCATTCATTTTTTTCTTATATGTCTCTAAAGGTAAACCTAGTTATGGCTAGAATTTAATCATTTGGTTTAATATAAACAATACTGATTTTGTTGTCATATACTATATTAATAATTATATAATTCTTTAAAACTGTGAGAATATGGCTTTTTCTAATTCCTACTTTTCATTTTCTAACAACTGGTAGTTTACAAACAAAAGAAAGGTACCTGGTCCTTAATTCATGCAGGTATGTAAATAAAACAAAGAGTTTGTTTAACGTGAAATGTCCCTGTTCATAATGATAAAGCAAATACCAATCCAAAATTAATTTACTATATTAAATTCACAGAGCATATGTAAGATGTCTGCTTTCATCATTTACCAAATGATCATCCATATTTGTCATTCTAACTATAAGTTATAAAGAATGATCAAAGATCGTTCAAGAAAACATTTTCCAAAAATGGAGGGGAAGTATTAGATGCAGATTCAAGCACATTCAAATAATTTGTTTTCTTCAGTTAATTAAGTAATTCCAGTATCAGTCTTACTTTATAGTGTTTTGTTTAAAACTGATTTCTAAGAAAAATAGTTTTTAAGTGTTATCTTAGAAAAAAAATTGCAATAGGAAAAGATTTTCATAATTCGTAAGTAGTGATGCCTTGCAGGTATGAACTCTCTCATGCTTTGGACCATTACCCAATCTTCATCATTTAACTCATATTTTATTTAAGCAATACATACATATCTTCCCTATCCATTTCCTCATTTACTTCACAGTTATGTACATCTTTGAAGCTTTCTGTGGAAAAAAAACAAAAGAGGAGGCCATTTACACTAATGCGAAAAGCCTTAAAAATGACGAGATGCAAATGAGAAATGTAAACTGTACTGTGCTAATGAGGTGGTTTTGTAATTCATAGTCCGGCAAACATGCAGTATGCACATTATTTGATAAAGACTATGCTTTGCTTTGATATTGGAGACTTGCGATCCACAAACTTATTTGTCCAACTATGCACTAGCACTTCACTGATCCATAAATGAGTTATTTACCTCAGCAACCCCTTCATTAGTTTGTATTATTATGTATGCACAAGGACTAAAATGACAAATTATTTTGCACAGCAATCAGCAGTAGTCTGACCATGTGTACACAAGCACTTCCCTGACACAAAAATGAATTATTTCCCAAAGCAACTCTTTCAGGAGTATGTCCAGGTATGCAAAAGTACCAAAATGAAACAGTTAACCAAGTGACCCCTTCAGTAAAATGTCCATATGTAAGCAACAAAATGAATAATTTCTCCAAACAAGCCTTTTAGTAACATTTCCTAGTATGCATATGCAGAAAAATGAAGCATTCACCCAAGCGACCCTTTCAGTAAAATGTCCAGATATGTGCAAGCAGCAAAATGAAACATTTGCCTATGCAACCCCTTCAGTAACATTGCCTAGTATGCACAAACACCAAAATGAAACATTTCTCCAAGCTTTCCCTTTAGTAGTATTTCCTAGTATGTACCAGGACCACATGAAACATTCATTCAAGCAACCCTTCAGTAACATTTCCTAGAATGCACAAGCAATGCACAAGCAACAAAATGAAACATTTACCCAAGTGACCACTTCAGTAGAATGTCTAAGTATACACAAGCAATAAAATGAAACATTTAGCCAATTGACCCCTTCAGTAAAAATGTCCACATATGCTGAATCACTTACTGATCTCCCCTAACATCACCATGTTTTCTAAAAACACTGCTGCTTACTGGTGTATGTTCAGGGTGATTTACACACTTAGTATGCAAGTAAGCTCTTAAGATATTCATATTCAGTTAATTTAACTCATACACTTATGGGTAAGTCCCATTATCAGCATAGTAGCTGAGCCATTATTGGTTATGTGTTAAGCATATTACACTTTCATGATGCGTTTATATCATGTTATCGAAAGATGAAAATAGCGAACGCTATTTCATAGGCCCCAAAACATCTAAACATGAAAATATCAAACATTCAGAACAGCAAATTTTTTCCCATGGAAAAAATTTGCTGCTCCAAAACACATACACACAACACAAGCACATCAAACAAACAGCAACCACACACATACACTTAAATTCCTACATCTAACACTACACTTAACTAAACTTACACTACTATCTACCCACTTACCTTAACCCAAACCCTAACCATAAGGTCCATCACTATCGCACACTCACCTAACTCACACCCTAACCCTAACTCACTTAAACCGCCCCTAACCCTAAAGTCTGTCACTATCACACACACGCCTAACCCACACCCTAACCCTAACTCACTTAACCCACCCCTAACCCTAACATAAAAACAATCGCACACTTACCTGAACCCAACCCGTAACTTTCCACCACAGCGCTAAGAATAGCGAAGCCACAGAAATGGCCAACTGAATTCTTTCCCGAGGAAAGAATTTGCTGTTCTGCAGCTTCGCTATTCTTAGCATTCGCTGAATAGTGTTCGATATCAGAACATTCAAAGTTTTAATATTTTGATGTTCTGATATAGGCCCTTTTGTGATAGGGTGGTGTGTTTATATCAACTCCTTCCCTTTTTTATGCATACTGAATGTCTGGGAGTTCATATCCACATAGTACTATTCTCTATACAGATCACAACAACAAAAATGTGAAGCCTTGGACTATGAATACTACCCCAAGTGTTATTTTTGTGATTGGTTATAGAGGGACATTAAAATATGCTGCCAGCTTAAATCATATTTCATTTACGGAGACTTTCCTCATTTAATTAGCAACTGTCACAATGTGTAGGGGAAAGGACATACACCAATAAGATGTGTGCCTGAATGCAGGGTCTGTAGAATAAAAAAAGAGACAATTTTCAATGGATTGTCAAGAGAAAATAGTACATAATGAAAAAGAAGAAGAAAGAGAAGAAAATATATATGAGAAAGGGTAACAAGAGATTGGAAGAGAGTGAACTCACTGGAGAAGAAACTGTAGAAGAAGAAAAATATGGAGGGGGAAAATGAGGAGAGAGCGAGAGTACATGTAGTGAGGCAGGTCAGGAGAAGGGATTTTTAGTAATATTTCTTGAAGTTCTAGCCAGTGAAAAATTTGATTCTGTGGATCAAGGATTATTTGTACATAAACCCAGCAAAATATTCAATTGGAAAAAGAATAAAAATAAGAAAATAGCAGTTTAAAAAATACTTCCCCTAAACTTAAAATGAAGGAAAAGCAATCATTTAAAAATATTTTCAGTTGCTCTTCTTTCGGCTTTTCCTGGTTAGGGGTAGCCACAGCGGAACTCCGGTCCACTAATGATTGGCAGTAGATTTTTTTTACGGGTGCTGAGGTGCCAGCTTGACGCCCAACCTTTAGCTAAGGCACGCCTATTCTACGCATGTCTTGTGAATGCCACTTGACCGCGAGGAGGACTTGCAGACTCCACACAGAAGGCTCTCCAGCTGAGAACCTCTTGCTGTGAGGCAACAATGCTACTGCTACACACAAATATATTCAGTAAATGTGAATAATACTTTTAACACTGTAAGAAGGATAGGGATACTGGAATTGTTAGCTAAATGTGGTGCAGAAAGGGGAATAAAACTGCAAACAGAAACACTGAGGCATGCAAATATAATATGGAACTTAGGAAGACAATGCTCTTCTGGAGTAGTACTGTTGTGTAAAAAAACAGTGAAATTACTAGATGTAACACTGGTAAGGTTGGGAAGGTTAACTGTTGTGTATATGAGGTAGAAAGAACATGTTTATAGAATTATAGCATTATATACATATATGACTAACACGTAAAGAGAAAATCTGTTTTAATAAATATTAGACTATATGGTGGTTAACATGAAATTATAATTGCAGGACACCTTAATTGTGATTTAATGTGGAAATATAAAAACAGAAAGATGTAAAGAAACTACAGGAAGTGATGAAATGTGATAAATTAGCTGTGCGTATCAAATGTCAATGGAGAGGGGTGCTTGGATCTAAAATGTATTATTTTGAATTATCAGAAAGCTTGGGGGTAGGAAATGATGATAAGGCTATGACATATTTTTAGATTTAGCAATATGGATGGAGGTGATGGAAGAATGGGAATATATTAAAGTAGGAATGTGAATAAAAATAAATGAGAAAATATGGGAGGAGAATGGAAGGTGGGAAGTGTTGCAGTTATGGAAAGATCACATAATCATGAAGGCCTTCTATAAAACTGGTCTGAATGGTGGACTGAAATTAAAAAGAAGTATAAAAAAAAGTGTTTTTTTTTTTTCCAATGCCAAGATGATATAAGAAAGGGAGTGAAAGTGAAGTATTGGAAAATGTACAGAACTGTATTTGAGAATTTAGAGAATAATACAAGTATTATGATATGGGAAGAGAAATATATGTATTTACTGCTTAGGCAGAGATGTTATTTACAAGGAGAAGGGAGGTGGTATCTGCATATCTAGGTTAAGCAGTAAAAGAGGATATTAGTATAATGAGAGAAATGAAAAATGTAAAAGGAGACATAAAATTAACATGAGTAGATTATGGGTATTGCAGTATAGCTTGTGAAAATATGTATATAAGTAAAAAGAAGGAAAATGAAAGAATAGGAAGTTAAAAAAATCCATAATAAGTTCAGCAAGAATTTGAAACATAAATTATTATTAGTTTATTGCATGACTTACTTAAGTAAATGTTGATTCAGTATCTGGCACACATAGTATAACATAGGAAATGTACAAGGAATTAATGGATTAGCAAGGATATGAGGAATCGTGCATTAGGGTACTAAAATTTATATAGAAGAAACATGAGAAGAACGAAATAAAAAAATAGAGATGCATGACAATAAATAACACAGATTATAACATTTTTATGAAAATAATACAGACAAGATTGTAAGGAACTGTGAAGGATATGATGAAGCAAAGTATATATGGTATAAAAGGGAAGTGATATCAAAAATTGTTATTGGTTGTGTGAAATTTTGTGGATCTTGTAAGTAAACCATAAGATGTAAAAATTATAGTAGGTGAGATTTGCAAGGCACGTGATACAGTAGGACATGATGCTTTGTGGAATGTTATGAAGAAGTGTGGAACAGGTAATAGAATTAGGAGACTGTGTACATCAGTATGTTAGAATAATAGATTGACAGTGTTATTTAATGGATTGCTGAGCAAAGAAATGTGCATGAAGTGTGGTATAAGACTAGGATGTTTATTGGCCATAATATTGTTTGCATTAGAAAGGAATGTGATAGTAAGTGAAATGGCTTATAGAATGAAAGATGCTAGATATGTGATGCAAAAGGAAGTCATTATTCTAGTAGTTTTGACACATGCATAAAATATAAAATGTAGCTGCTAACAACAAATAATGGATTAGGGAAGTGTTTTGTTTGAAGAGACATTTAAAGGAAATGGTTATGACCCTGGATAAAGCATTAAGTAAGGTTTTGGGTGATGTAAAAATTTGGGGTGCATTCTTTTTCAGTGAATGAAGTGTCCTAGGAGTAAAAGCTTGGAAAAATGATATAGTTATGATACAATGGGAGGGTTTAATAAAATAAATGAAAGAAATATGTCTTATGTGGAGGATGTATAGATAAGAATTCAGGGAAAAGATTCATCTGGTGAATTCTGTATTAATGGGAAAATGGCATACAAGTCAAATGTTTATAGGATCCCAGAAAAACATAAAAAGGAAATTATGCAATTGATGTTTTCCTTCTTATGGGGTTCAAGATTAAACCCAATGAAGACTTGAGTTGTATATGAGTGAAGATGAAGGGGAAGTTGGGGTTAGTAAATTAAGTTGTATATTCTGCTTTTTTAAACTTGTAAAATGTATTAAAGTGGGCAAAGGAAGAAAATGAGAAATTAATATGTGAGAATGTTTAAATATAAGTACAAAAATCTTTAAGAGATGATGGGGGGGTTCTGAACTTGGTCAACATTTCCCAAAAGAATAATGATGCCCTGATTCCAAACTGGACATTGAAGGCCAGTCATTTATAAGCTGCCTCTATCCATAAGGGACATGGGTACCAGGCTTCGTGTACATTTCTTAGTCACCATCTACTGGTCTATGTTGTGCTTAAACTGGATTATTCTTGCTAGTGGGGGTGAATTTCAATTCCTATTTTCCTAAATTCTTGATTTCCTTAATGTTTGAATACAAGAATATCTTTACATGTTTGTTTCTGTTGATTGCCTCAAACATATAGTTTACAAGATGTGAAAATAAGACAAAGTGGGTCACACAGATACAAAACATGAGTGCATAGACATCAGATTAAAAGAAATAATGTAATTTCTCTGCTTGACTCTTTCCATACCAATTACAATAAAAATTAGTAATATGGTGCAGGCATGTGGTTAACATTAAAAAAGATATCTGATTACTTGGATAAATTAATATAAAAATATTTGTGTAGAACCGTATATGTCTGGCAGTTAGCACAGCAGATTAAAGCTATGAGCTCTTAAGGAGAGTTTCATGATTTAAATCTAACAGCCTTCTTTGCCTACTGGGTATCATGACCGAGTCACTTATCCATACAGTGCTTCAGGGCAACTGGGAATTTGGCTTAGGTTTCTCAATGGTGTCATGAATTGCAAACTTAGTAACAACACATTAATTCTAAACATTACAGCATATTAAATATTATACATACTGTCTCTCATACACACACGCACACGCACACACACACACACACACACACACACACACACACACACACACACACACATGTTCCTCATTAGCCCTCTTTAAGAAAAATCTTGATGACTGGATAGGAAATAGAAAATTCACCCCAGGGATCACTTCTGTGGCACTGCTTGACAGGGGGACAGGAAAATAATTTTCTTGGTGGCAAAAGCCAGGGAACCTTTTTGGCAAGGCTTATATAGGCCCCAGGGCTGATAGCCTAGTACCTACCTATGAACCTATGAAAATGTATATATATATATTTATATATATATATATATATTTATATATATATATATATATATATATATATATATATATATATATATAGACATAGAGAGAGAGAGAGAGAGAAATATTCCTTTCCAAAATACAGAACTACATTTCAAAAGGTTTAAAGACTTAACATTATTAAATTATATTACACATTTTAATACACTACAAAGACTGGATTACCTTAAACCAAATCTGACTTTAGTAAACTTTCAATTTGTGAATTACCTTAGTTTAGCTCAAAAAATGAATCCTGTATTATTTCTTGTAATATTTAACATTGTTAATGACTCCAGGTGATACTGAATAAATTTCCAAATATGCTAATAACGAAAGCACCAGTCAGTAAAGTACCAAACAGAGAAAACTCTTAAATTGTTATTGTATAAAAGGTTAAGTGCTTTAAAAAAACACTACTGGGTGGTAAGCTTCCTCAGAACAATTAATAGCTGTGCTGTCATTGTTTTAATTTAAAATTTAAAAAAAAAAGAAGTTGAAAAAGTTAAAAACAAACACAAACAAAACTAAAAATAAAATGTATATAACTGTGATGAAAAATGTGTGAATCTACTACTATAATAAAATACTTTACAAAAAATATACTGTAATATATGCATATATATAAATAACATATACTTGACCACGGCCCCCAGTAACCCATATATATTATACATAAATATCTAAACTAATATCCAATATTGTACAAAACTAACTATACTATAATTAAAAAAAATATTATCTAATAGCAAATAAATAATAAGTAATAAGTAAAAACATATGTACATTTGAAAAATGAAAAATTTTTTTATATACAAAAATTAAAAAATTAATAAATCTAATAATACTAAATCTGAACTCATTGTCTCCTTATTATTACATATTTGCTTTTTGCAACATTCTTATCATCTTTTTCTGATACTATACAAGTGTGCATAAATCCTTTTTCTAAGGTTTCACCAAAAAGGTATGCATCATTCATCACATTATTTCCTTAATCCTGTTTCATTATGGTCCTCCCTCTATGATGTTATGGTCCAAATGCTATATTGCATGATCTGATATGATTAGGGACTCAGTTAGGATATGATTAGAATTAACATTGATTCTCCATCATCCGGATTGTTATCCCGGTATTTTTGTAATAAATACAATTTAATTCAACATTTTTTCAACATATCAGTATATGTTCTGAGCCCATTCTGAGTGCATGCTTGTAAATATTGTACTTGTACTTATTTAACTGACTAACTTTCCAAAAAAAAAAAAAAATAGGGTGAAAAATTTCTTTTTCCTATGAATAATGAATAATAGATATATTGTGTCCTTACTAACCAATGTAATCCAAATAGGGCAGCCCTGTGTTGTTAAAAGTGAAGTAAATTTTTAAAAATCACTACTATAAAAGATTTTCCCTCATAAAATATAAAATTATTATCCAGACTATTGACATTTACTTTCATAAATCAGCTGTATTTCTGTCCCCCATCAAATTATATTATTGTATAAAATACTTTCTAAATGCCTCCATTCCTTGATTTTAGAATTTGAACTACTAGTGTGATGTGGTATCTAAATAAAAAAAAGAGTCTTCTTTTACCATATGTTCAACTTTGTTATAAATAAATGTGCAAATAATCTAATCTATAGCCCTAAGGAAAAAAAATTTTTAGATTTGCTACCAGAGATGATTGGTCTAAAAGGTGGGTCTGTTACATTTTGTACTTATCCCTGAATTCTTTTCAAATATAGATCAATTCTTCTTGTATGCTATATTCAACTTTTTAAAGAGATAATCTCATAGTTATTCAAGAAGATAACATATTCCTCCTTTGTTGGGTTTCATAATTCTGATATTCATCATAGATCTTAATTCATCACATTCTTTAATTTAGATCCATTTATTAATTATGGATATAACTTACTTCATCCGATCCGTTTACTTCCAGTGGTATATTATATGTGTAACTAGACTTTCATATCCTATCCTATCCACCTCCTATAAAGCATTTATAATTAAATTTTTCTTATTTTTTTTTTCATAATTCTGTGTGTGTGTAGATCTTAATTCATCTAATACTTTAATTAAACATGATAGCCAAATTTAAATTTAATTTCGACTTTTAAAAATCACACAAAAAATCCACTAATTTAAATTTGGGTCACTGGTATAAATTTCATGCCTTTGGATAAGAGGCTGAAAATTAAAAAGTTGTTGTACCTGTAAATGTTACCTTCCTGCACTATATGCAAATGCTGTCCTTCATCTTTGCTGGGCTCTTCCCTGATTTTCACCAGTTTCCTTGTCCCCTGTGTTCTTTTTCTCTCATTGCCTCCTTTGGTCCATTTTTTGTGTGTCTCTGTGTTGTAATCCTGATGAAAATCTTCAGCATACTCATTATCCCTATACATATTTGTACCTCTGGTATCCCGACCTGTCCCCATATATATACCCTACCTAACTATGTGTGTTGTACTAGTATCTCTAATAACTTTTTTTTTTTTTTTCTATTTAATATTTAAAACTTTAATCCGCTACACAAAAAGAGTTTTCTACTGTTCTAATTGTTAATGACCAAAAGTATTTATAATGAAATGCTAATAAGACATTTAAGTCTCTATTCCAGCATCATTATAAGAGAATATTTAATTATTTGGTTTTAAACTATTAGAATAAAATTACTTGGGACTGTCAGATGTAAAACAGTCACCATTTTGTGATTACCTCAACAGGGAAGTGCCAAAGTAATGGAAATAAGCAATTGTAATTTGGCAGGAAAGAGAAAGGGTATTTTAGTATAATTTCTGAGTGCTTCTTTTAGCAATTTTAGAGGAATCATTATCATGCCAAACTATACTGTTTTTTGTCTTCAGTGGAAGATTTTAGTATGCTGTCTTTAGTGTTAGTTCTTTGTTTCTGTGGGAAATGGAGGTCACTATTATTGCTCTTTGTGGTGCATTAGGTTTCCCTATATGTCCTTCCTATGCCAAAACATGTCCTGAATTCTAATTGTAATACCCATGAAAGCCAGGTTGTAAGAAAATGTATCATGTCCTGTCCTCCCATTCCATTAATCACTCCATATATTCTTATGATGTTTCATCTTGATGCATTTTATAATCCTTGGTCTTGTACAGCAAACATAGTTTAATTTAAAAGGAATTCAGTATGGTTTCCTTCTTGTTTCATCTTTCCATTTAAATCTTTTAAGGGACGCAAATGTTTTTTTCTTGCTCCTCTAGTTTCTGAATCAGTTTGTTAGGCTCATTTCTGATATTTTACTAAAGTTAATTTTTGAAAGGAAATGGTATATTTTTAAAGTCTTGTATCAATGAAATCTACTGCTTCAAGCCCTTGTTATAGAATATTCAGACTGAAGAGTTTTAGAAGGACCTATTTTCTCTTGCTGATCTAAGCTAAATTATATAATCGAAGCCAGAAATATCCAAGTAGTTCCATTTTACTCAAAATCTTCAAATTTGGTAGCATGTTTGTTATTTTCTACAGTTTTATAAGCAATTGGGTCCATGTTTGTTAACTTCAAGCTGAGAATTGCTAAATGTCTAAGGAATGTCAAACATGAAATGCTATATAGTGACCATCTTGCAACTCTCCTTTTAAATGACTGAATTTTGATGAAAAAAAGCAACTATTAATTTGGCATCCTTTTAGTTTGAACATCCAGTTCATGTTTGTATTATTGTGTCACATACATTTATACTGCTGCCAGGCTGATAAACAGCCAAGTCCAAATTACAATACTAGTCAGTATCTTCACTATTTGTCAATATCCATTTAAGAAATATTCAAATGCTTGTAACTGGAAAGTCATCAAGTTGATTTATCTGACATAAAATCGGGAATACAGTGAGAACATGAGAGCTATGCTTTGTCTCACTTTTGTCTGAGTTTGATCTTAGAGGTAGTATATATACAGATGGGTGTTTTGATTTGTGACATCCCAAGGTTTTAGATATTTTGCGATTAATTAAACACTTGTTGATCAAATAAAACTATAATTATTCATAGCAAATCCCTTACCTTACCTACCTACCTACCATTTATATATATAGATTTATTTACTGTAACATCTAATCACTGTAGAATATGAACATTAGAGATAGTTTTTAAACAGCTTCTTAGTTGTTCAATAAACAGTGTTAGTGTTATGTAGTCCTGTCACTTCACAATGGGATTGCAGTTCTACAATAAATAATCACAGTTGCATTCATGGGTTCACAGGTACTTTTTAAGCTACAGATCTGTCAGGATCTTAAGAAGCCCAATCTTACATTACTATGGTAGTGTTTACCATGGTACTATTTAGCCATTATATTTTGCATATATTTATAACCGGAGATGATCCAAACAAAATCATGTTGGGAATTTTGCATATTTTCCCTTTCCAAGAGAGAGAGAAATAGATGCTAAACCATGGGTGAATTTATGGATACCCATTCATTCAGCCAAATTGAAACTAGAATAAGAGAAGTACTTTGCTTTATGTCGAGTGGAAGGCTGTTCCATAGAAGTAGTATTCCTTGTGTACAATTCTATTCCCACAATATGTTATATTTTTTCAGGTCTCCATATCCACTTGGTCACTCTCTTCCTCTACATGGTGGTACTCATGGATGCCAAATTAGTCATCAGGTCCTTATATAGCAATAAACTCTGCTGCAAGTCACACCTTTTGCAAACGTTTTATCCATGAGCAGCAACCAAGATTATATTTACTCAATAGACCATGAATATCAAATGGGTACTGTTCCATTAATAGAAGGTCTGCCACAAGTCACACCACTTCAAACTTGCCCTGTCAAACAGTTTCAAATGTTAACAGCAAAAGACTGAGAATATTGTCATTGAACAATAATTTGTGGACATCAGACTGGTTCACTGTCCATTAAGTCATTCAAGTCCTGAGCAACAGGAGTCTAATTAATCCCTTTACTCCCTGGAACATCTTAGGAAAAGAACATGCTTTCTGAGAAGTTTACTCTCATACCCACTGTTGAGATCATAAGTCTTATTTTTTGCAAGATCTCAGAAACAATGCAAGTTACAAAAAAGTGCAAAATAGAAAAGTTATTTGTCATACTATGGACTGTGCAGATGTGCTAGAATCATAAACCTGTATGGTGACATTATCAAATTTATATTTCAAAATTATAGAAAAATTGTATTTTACCTACAAAAATGTTTTAGCATTCTGGCAGAACAAATGGTTATATTTTTGTAATCAGGCAAGATAGATCCAAAATCCCTGTGAGTGAATTGTATATCAAATTTAGAGCCTTTCAACAATGTATTACAAGAGTAGGAAACACAATTCTGTTTTGTAATACTGCTCAATCAATGTAAATTATGCATATCATAGTTTAACTAAATTTTAAAACAACAATATTTATTTATAGAACCATGAAATATGGCAGTTATGAGTGGCACGGCTGTGAGCTATAATGTTGTGCATATGTCAATAATATTAGTCTGTAGGCTGCACAGTTTTTACAGTATTAACTTTGATATGAAAATATGGCTAATATTTATAACTGCTTTACCAAATCAGCATTTATATCTCTATAAAGCTTCACATTACCGGCCATGTTTTAATGCCAATTTGTAACATGCCACAGCCTGCATACACCACGCCAAACACATCACACTCTGTTTATGGATTATTATTGTGCATACTGAAAATCTTACATTTTCATAACTTTTTTGTAAACACTCCTTATCTACTGTAAACTTGTATATCTCACACTGACTATTGCACCGTGTGTGTTGACAAAGCATAGCTTTCAACTTCATAGAACAAGAAATCTGGACCAAGCATAAAAAATGGTGGGACAAAGTCCCAAAAATACGGACAGAATTTAAATATTGCTCTTATAAACCTCGACAGTTGCTAGAATAACAGGACTTGTCTTAGCATGCCTCTCTTGAAGGATAAGATTGACACTAAAATGTATGTCATTATTTAGTGACGTCAATCCTCAGTGATTTGCCAGAAAACCACAAATTGTGTGAGGAACAGAACAAAAATATGAGGCAAAAATCTGGACATTCTGTGAAAATCTGGACAGTTGAAAGTTATGCCACAAAGCCATATCATCTTTTTATATGGCAGCTTCATCCATTATGCAGGTCTACTATGAATGGGATATTAGCTTCAATATCAGAATATTTGTATTATTACCACTGTGTACCTTAAACAAATAGTTATGAGTGTGCCTCCGTTTGACATATCCAGGAGTGTGTTTAATGTTACTTTTCTTTTAACAACCATTGCTTCTGCAGAAAACATGGCATGACAGTATTCACACTACTTTTGTTTTATCCCTCTAGTTACATAAAATTTCTAATTCTTAATAATTCCTTGTAAACATTTGTCATTAAATTAAGTCCTGTATATCCTACAGTAATGTCTCCACTAAGGGTATCTTCCACAGTCTGTTGGCATGCAGATGACACCTTGGCTTTTGCCGACTTTTGATGAAATATTAGTATCAATATTAGAATAATTTTTAATATTAAAATCTAAGTTTCACTAATACTATAAATAAATTCAGAGATGATGGCAAAATAGTGCCTTCAGTCTTTTTGGACATGTCTAAAGTATTCGATACAGTTTCCCATCCTAAGTTACTGTCCACTCTGGATAATCTTAATAACAACCCTGATGCTGTTAACTGGTTTCAACATTATCTATATAGCTGCCATCAAGCTGTGAAATGGAAGCAAGATCTATCCCTACTCCTTCCTGTTACACTTGGAGTCCCTGAAGGTTCAATCCTAGGGCCCCTCCTCCTCACCATATTCATAAATGATCTTAAGACTGCCTCCCATCAAGCATCTATCACACAATACGCAGATGATTCAACCCTCATATGTGCAGCATCCACAATAACTCAACTTCTTACAGTTACACAAAAAGCTTTTTCTGATATTGAAATGTGGCTAGCAAACTCACAACTCATTCTCAACCCTAATAAAACTAAACTTATGATCTTTCACCATCTAAACCTACTAATCTTCCAACTAGCTTTTATGTCACTGCCAGTATTAATACTAGGATTTTCCCAGATTCCCAAACAAAACCATTATACATCATAATCGACAATAGACTAAAATTTGACATGCACATTTCTAACACAATAAAAAGGTTTACAAGAAAATGGGAACAATGTATAGAAACAAAAAATTTATAACAGACACTGCAAGAATAGCCATAGCTAGAACCCACCTTCTCTCCTCATTCTTATATGCATCCCCCATACTTACCAACCTCAGAAAGTGAGAACTAAGTAAATTAATTTATATTACAATAAGATTGCCAAATTTGCAACAGATTGCACAATTCAACCCATCAGTGTCAATGCCTTAAAAATCTTTCTTGGTTGGAACTATCTCATGCTATGAACTATAACCAATTAATAATGGCTCACAAAAGAATACACAATCCTGACAACATACCTTCCCTAAAAAATCTTCAACAGCCCTCTTCTAACATTCGTAATCTTCTATCATCTAACAAAGACTTACTCTAAGTCACCAAAGTATCCAATACAGTAGGCAACTCTCTTTACTCTAACTTTGTTGCCAAAAATTGCAATACTCTTCCACATGGTAATAGAGCCATAAGCAATCTTAATCATTTCAAAATATCTCTCAAAAGACACTTATCTGAATCCTGGCTTTGCACATGTTACACTCCAGGTTAATTATTAACTTAGCACTACTTATACAATTTGGCTGTACGTACTAACTCTGTTAACATATCCCTTCTAACAACACTACTTCTCTATAAGTAGCTATATTCCTAGCTGCAACTCTCACCATGGAAGTATTACTAACTATGCACTACTTGCCTAAGTAATTCTCCCTACTTAACTTCCTAACTAATCGTATCTTCTTCCACATATATAAGTTCAAACATATATTTGTCTATATTCAAGTGTTTAAAGTCTTGTTCTATTTGATACTATGTATATAGTTTTGTTTTTAAATTTTTATCCTGTAAATGTGTTAACACTCTTTTTTTTTTTAGAATTTCTATTACTTGATGTGATGACTTTGTATGTAAGCTTAGGCTGGAGCTTTTCTCCCCAGGCTTCCGCTTAAAATAGGCACTGTCCCAGTCAGACCATCCTGGAAAACAAACGTAAAATAAAATTAATTAATTAATTAATTAATTAATTAATTAATTAATTAATTAATACAGTGTACTTTGGAAAAAAATAGCTAATTTGGTGCTGTGGTTTGATTTCTGAACCATGTTTGCATCATTTGCTTTCTGAAACAAAATGCTTCCATAATCACCCGTAACACTGAGAAACATAGTCAAATTCTGATTACTGTAGAACTGGAAAATAGTTAATTTGTGTAATTATCTGTAAATTACTTTTACAGACTCAAACCCTGCACATCACACAGTGATATTTTCACAAGGGTAACTTTCATTTCCTGTCAGCTTGCAGATGTCTCTTTACTTGCTAACATATGCAATACTGTCCAAAATATTAGTCAGAAGATTACAATAGGAATAACAGAGTGCACTTCAAATAAATAGCTATATGTTTGCATTTATCTTACCCAACTGTGTCCAGTATATAGCAACAACTGATTTCATTGTCCCATGAGCAGATAGCACTAGCTAGCACAGCATAACATTGCCTAAAGCTGGACCCACGATTCATGAGATATTATTACCAATATTAGATTACTGTTATGAATAAATAAAGAAAAAAAATTGTTATAGCCATGGCTATTATTTTATTTCATGCCTCTTAATACATTAAGAACAGCCTCTCTTAGATGATCTAGATATTCTAGAAGCATGTCTTGCATCAAATGTACACCATCTGTCCAGTACAGTTTATGCCCCATCCCAACAACACAGTTTTTACCAATGTAGGTCTGAACATTAACTTATATCTATGTCTGTGCGTGTGTGTGGTATGAGTGTGTGTATACATGGGTCTTCCTGATATCTTTGAAATTCTACTTCACTAAACTTTAGAAACACGAGACAAGTTTCTAAAAACGGACGTTCATATCACCAGTGATTTACTACGGGAAAGCAGACACTTGGCTACCATGGGGAAATTTGCCCTTTTCCCTACTATAATGTGATATCAGAGTTGGCATATTTATTTAGTGGGGGTTGGGGGTTTGTTTTGCCATGGTGGCCAAGTGTCTCCTTTCCCAGAGTAAAACTCAGGTGATGTGAATGTTGATAAAGTCCATTTCCAGCAAAGTCGTCTCATGTTTCTAAAGTTCAATAAAGTGGAATTTTGATGATATCAGGTAGACCCATATATATATATATATATATATATATATATATATATATATATATATATATATATAGGTACATAGGTAAGTACTAGGCTAGCAACAACAAGTGCTGCTCAAATGGAAATCGGTAAGCTGGTTTACAGCACTTAGCAAAAATAAGGGGGTAAAAAGCACAGATCTACCACTGAGTCTTTTTTTTTTTCAAAACATAGGCTTAGAAATCACTTTTTTAAAATGCTTTAGCTTACAAATAAATGAGGTTTGGTCACAGACCAATTTGTCCAGGGACATCTTCAGATGGGGGAGGGGGGTTAGACTGAAATAGTAATAGGTTTTAGGAGGGTAAGGGAAGAAGATAGTTGGGGATGGGAGGAAAGGGTTAAATAGGAAAGTAGGATGATTGGGAGGAAGTGAGGTAGTTGCAAGGAGGGGCTTAATAAGTTCTGTGAGAGTGTAACTGGGTAAGGAATCACATTTTGGCATGAACTTGCTAAGATAAGTTCTATGCCAGAGACGTCCTGTTGGTATCCAGAAAGCAGGTAGGCCTTTAGTAACAGTGGATGGTGGCACTGAGTTAGTTGATTATAGCAAAAAAATGCTATTATTGTTATAATTATTATTATCATTATATATGTCTATTAGGCAACTGGGGTCATTGTTCACTTGGTATTGGGGACGGGTGATTGAGTTCAGTCTACCTGAGTTCTGTTGGTGATTTGGTGGGGTTGCCTAGTGCATAGTGGGGGGAGAAACACAGAAGACAGGGTATGTAAGTGTTTGATTCAGTAGGAGGATGTTAACCAGTTCAGCCATGAGGTGGTATGGTGGCATTAAGGTAGAGTTTCAGTCCTGGATGTGTCAGCAGTTCCCCCTTAAAATGAGTAAATAATAGATGAATGCATAATGAGGTAAATATGAGATAAAAGATGAAATTCTTGCTCCATTGTAATTGCTATTGCTGCCGGTTTAGTAATTGGGTTTACAAGTTAAAACATTAGTTGATTTAATAGTAATGCATTTTATTTAGTGCTGGGGATTATGGGGCAATTGATATTTCAGCATTTTGAATGTGTTAATGTTAGGTGATGGTGGTTTTTGGAAGTTGGACACGTTACCTTAGTTACTGTGGGGCATATCCTTTGTCAATGAAGTTGGTGGTGCAGTTTGTTGCATGTGCCTTTGGAGACAACAACATTTGTGGGGATTTGTAGTGCTTTCCCTTTTGTTGTAGGGAGCTGCTTGAATTTGGGCCTGTTGGTTTGAACTGGAAGATTTGTGCTGGCCAGACCTTCAGGACGGTGCTGTTTTGAGAAGGTGCTCTGGTCTGGACATTTGCAGTCTTCCCTGGAGCTGTTTTGGTGGTGGTGATATATTGGTAACAGCTTCAGCAGCTTATGTTTAGATGAGCCTGGAGTGTCTGTACAAGGCTTTTAAGGGCCACGAGACAGCTCTGAATAGGTGTTCTTGGTGATTACATTTAGATGAGCCTGGAGTGCCTGTACAAGGCTTTCACGGGCCAGAAGATACCACTGGCTGAGTGTTTCTCTCTGCTCATGAGTGGTGGAATTAAGTTAAAAGTTCTCCTTTAACTGTGATCGAGTATCCTTGAGAGGCAGCATTAAATGGTATGTAAATTATTTAGGTATGAAACACTAGGGGAAAAGAGTACATTTAAGATGCAACCTTACAAAACTGCAGAAAATGTATAAACTTCAATCTTGTCAGTATGGCAGAAAACTTGTCGTTAAGAGGTAAAAGTTATTTTAAGCAATTTGTTTCCCTGATGGTTTGAAAGGCTACTTAGTGATTGGATGCTTTTTAATCTTAGAAAAATGGTTTGAAAGGGTGCGTCACATTCAGATGTTTGGCAATTTTAAAGAAATATTTCTAATTGAGGCACTGTACATTTTGTGGACTTCATTGCATGCTCTGTCACAGCTAATCAATTTCTGATACACTGAGGACACAGTAGTTGTTCTGATATGGCAACAGCAGGGTCCAGCTTAAAGTTTTGCCTCCCTGCCCTGGGGGATTATTCCTTGGCCTGTGCAGGTGGGGTGGGGGAGCTGAGTTCTGCTGTATGGCACTGTTTCTGATTAAGTAGGTATGTGTAATAAAAAAAATGTCTGTGAGCTGTGGATTGCTAGAATGCTTACTATGTGGCAGTTTCAGGCCACTGATACATTAACTCTTGTAAGTCTGTTGGGGCAGGATGTTTGACAAGCTGGTGGGTCAGCAGTTGAGTGGAGGTCCATGTGAAGTGTAGTTAGTTTTGGATCTTGGGATGTATGCTTAAAGGATGGTCTGATTTGGCGGTGAGGATATTACTGCTATAACTGTTGTATTATGCTAGCCACTTTCTAAGGGGGCAAGTGCAATACTTATAATGTCTGACAGCAGGGGTAGCCACAGTTATTGCCCTTCCACCAGTATTTACACAGTGTAATAATTGTCCACATATAGTGTTAACCAAGTCAACAGCAAATTGCAGGGTTGCTGCTTTGGCATGGGTCTCTTGCTTTGAGAGTTTTGAGCAGTCGTGATTGGCTTATGGTGGGCTGAGAGTTGGTTGTTAACAGGTGCCCCTTACACATGCATGGCGGTGGGATAACTGTCACATGAGAAGTTGCCTGCCTCTCACATGTACAGGGATAGTAACATCAGTAGATCAGAGGTTGCAACCAGGACCAAAAGTCACTATATATTTTATAAATTTTGGTCATACCTCTCAACTGTCCAGTTCATTGCAGAATCTCCAGATTTTGCCTATTAAAGTTGTGGTCTTCTGACAACTGGCAAATTGCAGAGGACTGAAGTTGGGAAGCGATGGCAGATAGGTTCGTAGAAGTAATACACACAGGTAGTGGGTGCTTCAAATTTATGCTAAGACAAGATCATTTAGTCGACCAGATTTTGAGGTTGGCAACTTTTTGAGTGTGCAACATTTAATATGTGTCCCTATTCAGCCTTTATTCACCATTATTTGTGGCCTTGTCCAACTTGCTCTATGAAGTCGGTAAAAACTGGAACAGTTGACAAGTATGAAGGAGGTGGTTAGGCATGTATAAAATAAATGAGTAAATAACTTTTGAAATGCTAATTTTGGCATTGTTGCTTTGTTTGTGGTGAGGGAAGGGGCTTGTCGTTGATCACTGGTCCAACTTTCAGGCTAAAGCTAGGCCAGAGGGTGAGGAACTAGCAATCTCCTATAGCAGGGGTAGCCACAGTTATAGCTTTTACCCTCCACCATGTCATCGACAGGGTGGATGGCAGCTCAGTGTGGTAACTAGTAATTATAAAATTTGACTTTGTAATACAAAATTAGGAGTGGAGCCTTTTAAAGAGGGTAGCTATTAAAGTGGTGGGGAAAATGTCCTCGTGATCTGTGTGTGTGTGCTTCATTTGATAATTTGAATACATAAAATGAAAGGTAACACAGATAATGTCAATAATGGCAATTAATTATATTTAGTTTATTTTAATATAATCACTTATTCTACAGACTAGTTGGGTAGGATTATTATTGTTTTTATTATTTTTCATTATTTTTTAAAACGGCATTATTTACTAATGTTATTTAATTGATGTTATTTATGAATTATATTAATTTAATATTTTAATTAATAATTTTAATTAGGTTTTTAATGATTTAACATAAGTCATGTGACCGCACAATTTAGTATTTAGTAGGAAGGCATGGCTTTGTTAGAATTTATACCTTGAAAAAGCCTGGTAGTGACCGGGCGAAAGCGCTTGGATCATTTGTGTGCATTTGCTGTTTGGTTTTGCATTAAACGTTTGGATTTTATTACAATAATTTTCTGGCTCCAGGTCCTGTTGCCACTGGATTTATTTCTTGTTATTGGTCAATTTTTTATTTTGTTTCGTTTGGCAGTTTTTATATATGATGAGTAGAGCTTTTGGTGTGTTGGTTTTCTGAAACAGAGGTTTTCCACTCATTTTGGGTGCATTGGGTGGACCACTGGATTTAGTGAGGGAGAAGAATTTATGCATGGCAACTCCTAACAGTCTTTGGGGTACATTTGCAAGGTTACAATGTGGGAATAATTCTGGAGTTACAGTTTGAAGGATAATAGAGGATTGGGGATTTAAAGAGGTTATATCAAGGTATGGATATGCTGTGGCTGGGGGTAGTACCATGGTTATTTTAGCTTTGGGGGAGGGTTCATCAGTTTAAGTTCAGCTATTTAGACAACTGGTTGCTTTGGAGATTTGTATGTTAGGCCACAGGAGGTTGATGACAGGGACCCAGTTTGTTTCAGAGGGTATGGCGTACACCAAATGACTTTTGTTAGACCTTTGGGTATGGTTAGATTTGTTTTTGGAGGGTGTGCTGGAAATGTTAGAGTGAAAGAGGGGGAGCAGCTGGGTCAGGCTGGTAGGCAAAGAAGAAGGCCAAGCCTGTCCATCTTCTGTTTCCCCTCTGGTGTTGGAGGTTCATTTCAATGAGTTGGGAAATGCAAGTGAGCATTTGGATGCTACTTAATAAGTAAAGTAAGAGAATAGAGGTAAGGGTGCTGCTTACTTGGTCAGAATGAGCGGGGTCATGCTGCCCAAAGCTAACTGTTATATGGATCTTGAGAAATTTAAGTGAGTAATTGGATGCTGCTTGATAAGGAAGAGAGTGGAGCTAAGGATGCTGCTTACTTGGTCAGAGTGAGTGGGGTCACGCTGCCATAAGTTAACTGTTATATGGATGTTTTTGCTGTGATTAATCAATGAAAATATTAGTTGGTCAATTAAGTTATATTTATGGAATTTTAATAAAGGTCGTCAAATATCATTTGGTGTGGTGTGTGTTTATTGAAGGAGACCTGGGCAACTTTCTTCAAATTGAAGTAGAGGAAGTGATTTGTGGACTAAGGCAGAAAACTCCATATATGAATGGATGAATAT